>NC_139785.1:3611166-3628666 GCF_965231275.1 Zosterops lateralis | reverse complement strand
TGTGAATTATGGGATTCTGTATTCTGTGACTCTGTGATTCTGTGAATTTTGTGAATTGTGTGAATTCTGTGAATTCTATCATTCCGTGACTCTATGAATTCTGTGATTCTGTGAATTCTGTGATTCCGTGATTCTGCAAATCCCCTCCATTCCCTCCTTTTCCCCATTCCTGAACATCCCTGTCCTTCCCCAGGTTCTGCATCCTCAGAGCTCAGCTCAGCCCTGGCAATGCTCTGCCCTCTGTTTTTAGGTAGCCCCAAAACCACCAGTGTGACCATCACTGCTCTGAGCGAAGCTGCTGCTCCTCAGCTTGGCAGATTTGTACCTCAGCTCCCTCTCTGAAGTCTTGCAGAGTTCAACATCTCCCTTACAAGACTTCTGGGGGTGATGGGGAGGAGTTGCTGCTGTTCATTTTGTGCCTTTAGGGCAGCTGTGGCCGAGGCTTTGAGGCTGAGTGGAGATGAAAAGTGACAGAGTGTTAATACATTAGGCATTCATTTTGTATCATATTAGTGGTGCTTGTAGTGGGTAAGTGAGATGTCAGAGCCTGTTATGTGCAATTAGGAGCCCACAGATGAACATCCCGTGGAGGTGACGGGGATGGGCTGAGCAGGGACTGAGGGCTGGGCCTTAAAACTCCAGCCAGCCCTGTTGGGAAAGGTGGGACAGGAAGGACTTATGGATATGATTGTATGGTAAGAAATACTGCAGATGTAAAAGCTGTGAGTGAAATAGAAATGAAGGGCAGCTTTGAGATGTGATCATGGCAGGCAGGAAGACGGGGATGAGCTGGAGATGGGTTGAAAGACAGGAAAACAAAAGACTCAGGAATGTCGCCTTTCCACTCTGCCAAGGTATCAGGGAACAAGGAGATAAGAAAAGCAGTCTTTAGAGTTTAGAATATAAAACGATATGGTAATATAGTAGTTCTCATAGGCTGCATGCAAAGTTTGTAGGTTTTGTATCTTGCACTGGTTGGTCACTGTAAATTAGAATATTCAACACAAAAAAAGATATCATGTATTGTAACAGGGTCCTTGCTCTTCTCTTCACTTGCTCTCTCTTGCTTCGCCCCTCTCTTCCCCTCTCTCTCTTGCTCCTGTTTTCTCCCCACGTTTTTCCCCTGCTCCTGCCCCGTTTTTCCCCCTGAGCTCTCTTCTCTCTCTCTCTCCCCATTCTCTCTTTGGGGTTCCCTCCAGCCCAGGCTGGTGGCTGAAGGCAAAGCCCTCTTTACCCACCACCCTTGTAATAAACCCACGTGTTTCTAGAATATCTCCGCTCTGCAAAGTTCCTTCTCCCTGCCATCCACAGAAACCACTACACAGCCCTTTTTCAGCCTTCTGATTGTTTTCATTCTTGGACTGGAGAGTTCTCACCCGTTGTAACAAAAACCAAGACTCATATTTGGTAAATAATACATTCCTTACAAAGTGATGGACTTCTGAGTTGGCCACTGGGGTCAGAGGGGTGTTCCCCTCATCTCTCAATCCTTGACCAAATCCCAAAAATGATATAAACTGAGATTCCCAAAATAAAGTCCCTTTTCCTTTTCATCTTCCATCCTGATGGGCGAGTGTGGTTCTTTTCGTGTCCTCTTGTGACACAACCCTGACTGGCCCCTGAGGAAGAGCTCCAGAGAGCAGACAAAGGTTCTGGTGGCTTCCCCTGGCAATTCTGGCTCCTGAACATTGGGAATTTTCAGAGCCGAAATGAACCCATTGGAACAGTAAATTGCAATATTACAAATTCTTTGCAGGTGTGAGGGCATCCATGGAGGGCAGGGAGAGGGAACTCTGCAGAGCTGAGATATTCTAGACACACGTGGGTTTATTGCAAGGGTCGTGGGTAAAAAGGGCTTTGCCTTCAGCCACAGCCTGGGCTGGAGGGAACCCCAAAGAGAGAGGGAGAGAGAACAAGAGGGTGTGAGGTGAGAGAGATCACAGGGGTAAAGGAGGTCAGAGAGTGAGGACCTTGTTCCAATCCATTCTATCTCCTTTGGTGTTGAATATTCTAATTTACAGTGACCAACTGGCGCGAGATACAAAATCTACAAACTTTGCACACAGCCTGTGAGAACTGCTCTATCACCATATCATCCTATATTCTAAACTCTAAAGAGACTTTTCTGATCTATTTTTTCCCAATACCTTGGCAGGGCTACTCCCTTGAGTCCTTTTGTTTTCCATCCTTCAGCCCATCTCCAGCTCATCCCCGTCTTCTTGCCTGCCATGATCACATCTCAAAGCTGGTTTTCATTTCTATTTCACTCTCAGGTTTTATATCTTTAGTATCTCTTGCCAGGCAATCATATTTGTGAGCTTTTCCTGTCTCATCTTTCCCGACATGCAGGAAAGCAGATTTTGTGGGGTTTGCAGATGTGAACCTGGGGGTTATCTGCATTTCCAGGATCACGAGAGGGAATTGAGGCAAGAACTGGGGAGCTCAACCACCCCAGTTTTTCCCCTTTGCCTCCTGCAGGGAGGGATGAAATTCTCCTGTGAACACCTTGGGTTTCCTGGTCTCTTTTTTTGGGCAAGTTTAGAACAAGCTGAATTTCCAGGACACCCAGCAGCAGACAAGCATAATCAGCCCACTGCCTCCTGATTAAAATCTCACACCTTGTTGCAAAGGGATTAAAAAAAGGGAGAGAAAATCCTCAGCACAACAACATTTTATTGGGAGCCCTTATCAATCTCTGGAGTCTCTTCCAATCTCCTCAGTTTTCAGAGTTAGCTGATGCAACTTCTCCTCGGATTTCAGAATGGGCGAGGAGGGATCTGATGGACAAACACAGCTCTGAAAACAGTTTTGTTGCTGTCTCTTTGGGTTTGTATTCTGGATTCTGCTCCGTGTCTGCCTTGGGCAGAGAACTTCATTTCTGTGCTCCTTCACTTGTGTGTCCCTGAACTGACAGCAACAAGAGATTCCCTGGGAGGCTGCGGGCTCAGAATATTCCTCAGACAAAAGAAATCCTAGAAATTCTCACTGAAACCATCTTAATCTTTCTGAAACCAGGCGAAAGGGGTGAAATTTCTGATGTTTAGGGATGGAATATTTAGGTTTCCTTGCTTTCAAATCTTTAAGGGACACAAAGGAACACAAAGACGCCTGGAAACAAAACAAAACAAAATAAAACAAGAAAGAAAGAAAAAAAAAAAAAATAAAAAAATCTGACAATCTGCCAGCCATTGGTGCTTCTTCCCTCCAGGAGTGTGAGATGTGCACTGACAAACTCCCAGCTGCATCCCTGAAAGCCTTGGCTGTAAACACCTGGACAAATTCCCTGATAAAACTGCCTGGACCAAAGGGATTTCACACATTCCTGTGCACAGGCACGCCGTGAACCTTTAAATTGGGACATGCAGTGCTGGTGCCTTGTTTTCTGTTCTGGAGTCTCCAGGGATGGAAAGCCAGACTCTCCTGCTTGCACTGGATTTTTTTAAGGTGCAATGAGGGAAAGGAAACACATTTAGAGCTGCCTGGGAAGCTCCTTGGCTGAGGGAGTGCTTCAGTGATTTTAATTTTAATATTCCCAAGCCTCTTTAGACTTTGGGCTCGATGTGGGTTGGTGCTGAAAGTTAATTCTGGCCTTTTCAGGGATAGAATTTGGCCTTTTTATGGCAAGTAAGATTTCTGGTTGCATGAGGTTGCTGAGTACTGCAGGATTGTGTTTTTTTCACTTGTCTTGAATCCACAAAGGAATCCTTAAGAATTCCCTGAGGAATACTGAGGGGCATTTGATGAACCACCACTGGACACCAGGAACAGTGAATTTACTCACACAGAGTGTGCACTGGTGCTGTGCTGGTAAAACCATCCCACATCCCTTCCCTGGCTCATCCAAGATTTCCCCAGGAAGGATTGTTGTGTAGCCCTGGTTCCACACCTGAAGGGTTTTGGTTTTTTGAATTTTTTTTTTTCTCAGGGAATTTTCTGTAAACAGGAGAAATGTTTTTGTAGCTGTACCTTTGTTATTCATCCCTTTCCCCAGGAGGGACTTCTCCTTGCTGTCCCTCTGCTCTGACCAATGGGAGTGAAGAGGTTTGTCTTTGTGTCACCAATCCAATTGGTCTGTGTGAAATGGGATAAAAGGGAGACACAGCCCAGAAATAAAGGAGTCATTTTCAGCCTCCTGAATCTCAGAGTCTGTGTCGTTGTGGTGTGAAACAGAGTAATTTCTGGGCACTGTTGATATTTCTGCTGGTAAAGCATCACCAGCACAATCCCAGCCCCACTCCTGCTCAGCAAACCTCCAAAAACCAGAGGCTTTGCTCCATGAAACATTTTTTCTGCTCTCCCTGAGCTTTGCTCACTCCTCTGCAGCCTCAATTCCAAACCCTTCACGTCACCCACTTGGAAACTCTTGGAAAAACTTGGACAGGGCGGCGCGCAGGGCTCAGTGTTTGCACAGCCTCCCCCAGGCTCGGCACATCTGGTTCCAATTCAGAGGCTCTGCAGGGCTCTGTGGATCTGACCCTCCTCTTCCAGCACAGGGAGGAGGAGCCACCTCCCATCCTGCCTGTCCCTCTCAGGTGTCACCAAGGTCACCTGTGCTGTGACACCAGCCTGGGCCAGCCCCTCACTCAGAGGGGACGGGAGCAGTGGGGCCATACCCCACTATAAGGGAATTTACACAACCCACCATCCTCTTCATCTCATAACATAACTTTGTGTCTGATTCATTAAAAAAAAATATGGATATTGATTTAATATTAATATTTTATTATGATGGATAAAGACTTTTTAATAGTTTAAAGTTGTATGTTTATTATGATGATGGGCAGTGTGTGAGATAGTTTTTAAATTTACAGGTGTAATTTGTAGATGATTATAGGGGGGTTTATGTATAGGAGTATTGAATATTTGAAATATAAATGTATATTTATAATTTTGGTATATTTTTGTTTGTTTGTTTTGTCTGGTAATTAGTTAGAAAGTTATTAAGCATGTGTAGTTTGTTTTTTGAAATGGGTTGGTGGGGTTTTTTATGGGCTCCTAGACTTTACTGAGAGAGCACTTCTCCTACCTGCCTCGCCATGTGATTTATCCAATCGATATCCATATTTTTTTAATAAATCAGTATCAACGTTGTAACAACTCATTCTCTCTATATAACATATTTATAACACTCTGGCTGTTGCATCCAGGCTGTTTTCCCTTCCCAAATTCCTTTGGCTGGAGGCAGGGAGGCTGTGCTGGGGCCGGGCTGGGCTCACTGGGGACACTGGGGACACTGGGGACAGTGGGGACAGGGGACCCTTGGCCCGGCTGTGTGTCAGGATGTCCCAGGGCACAGCCTGAGCTGCCTCAATGAGCCCCAGGGGGCCGTGGCCGCCTCCAGGCTCCCCTCCCTGGGGTGAGGAATGTGCAGGGCTGTCTGCAGGAGATGTGTCTGCTGTTTGTTTTGGCCTCCCAGCGCTGGCAGGGGACTGCTGTGCTCTGAGCATCACCAGTGGGGCTCTCGGCCTTTATGGGCTCTGCTCGTAACTCTGGGGTAAAACAACACGGATTTGCTTCGTCCTTGCTTTACCCGCAGGAAAAAAAAAAAAAAAAAAAAAAAAAAAAAAAAAAAAAAAAAAAAAAAACCCTAAAAACAAGCAACAAAAACAACAAAACTCAAAAAAAAAAAAAAACCAAAAAACCAACCGAACAAACAAACAAAAAAAAACCAAAAAAAAACCCCAAAAAAACAAAAAAAACCCCAAAAAACTAAAAAACTAAAAAACTAAAAAAAAAAACTTTAAAAAAAAAAAAAAAAAAAAAAAAAAAAAAAAAACACAAACCTGAAAAAAAAAAGTCAGATAAAAGAGTCCAAGGGGACATAAAACCCCCCTGTGCCTGTGTCTGCCATCCCTGCTGAGCTGGGAGAACATGTTTGGCCTCTCCAGAGTTTAATTTCGAGCCTCACTGAGCCTCAAACACTTGAGTGTGGAGCTTGTCTGTGGTGTCTGCAGCACTTCAGAGCTTTGGCTCCCCAGTCACGCAAGTTCCACTCGGGATGTAATTCCTTGGCCATAAAAGTCCTTGTCAGCCTCCTGCTCCAGCAGCTCAAATCCTGAATCTGCTCCTTGCAAAACACTCAGGGTTTTTTTCTCTTTAGTGCTGGATGGGGGGAGAGCTCTTGGGTTGTTTTGTTGTTGTTTTTTTTTCATAGAGGAACTCTATGGTCCTTCTGGAAGTGATTTACTGAGTTCTGTTGCCGTGTGCATTTTGGGTTTTCTAACCCAAAATGCACACTGCAACAGAACTCAGTAAATCATTTCCTATAAGATTCCAGCAAGATGAGGCTCCAACAGATGTGAAACATCCCAAATTCCTGGCATGGGGGAGTGGCTCAGAGCTGCAACATGGCAGGCTGTCCTTTTTGTTTTTTAACTCCCAAACACATTATTCCTCATTTAGACACGTTCTGTTTCCAGATCCTTTGATTTTAGCACAGAACAGTGAGGAAATGAAGGATTATCCAGCTGAAGGAACGCTCTGGTGTGGTTTTGTGGATGTTTATTCTCCCTGTGTTGGTTTAAGTAGGAAGTTGTTGCTTATTTGGGCTGTTTTTTACTAAAAATTGAGTATTTCAGCAGCTTTAGCATGGGATTTCTGTATGCATTGAAGTGTTTTTTCCAACAATCTGGATTTTGGAAGAGTGGGTGAGGCCAAACCCTCCTTCTTGGGAAGATGTTTTCCCCCAGAGGAGTCCCAGAGATGTGAGGATGACTTTCAGGAGGATCCCAGAGAAGGATGAAGGAGACAAAACTCATCTGCAGGGGACAGAACTCATCTGCAGGGGACAGTTCCTGCCATGGGGAGGACAAGCTGGGTTTGCTCCCTGCTCCCATCACACCTGCACCCAGGAAAGGCTTTGATCCTAATGAACACAAACAGGCAGAGCTCCCATCACAGGTGAGCTGGGAATTGTTCAGACAGGCCACAAACTCTGTGTGTGTGTGTGTGTGGATGCTATTAGAATTCTTGCCCTGGCTGGGGTGTGCAGGGAAGTTTTCCTCAGCAGAGATCCCTGAGTCGCTCTGGAGCTGCAGGAAAACCACAAGTGGAATTTCTGCCCCTCCCTGGACACCAGGAATGGTCTGTCACAAATCTCACCTTTGCTAAAAAGCCAAAATAAATCATAAAAATGCATCCCTGAAGGACAAACTGCACAGATGCTCCTGAAGAAGCTGAAATTGTTGAAAACCTGTTCTGGATATTCACATTTTAAGTGAGCTCGGTGTAGTTGGGCTCAGCTTACAAGGGATTGTTGTGCATTTCTTTTCTCTTCATCCTCTGAATCTTTTTCTAGGCTGTTCCTCCTAATTCCAGCAGTTAAGTGATACAGCACAACCCATTACTTTTTAAACAGCAAAATCTATTTTTAGCCCTGCTCCCTAATTCAAACCTTCTGAACCTAATGAAAGATTTAAGTCCGGCAGCTCTTTAGCTTTTAGGACGGGGATTTGCCAACAAATAAAAACATCAGCAAAGCATTTATTTCCCCTTTGATTCTGCTTGTCTGCTGATGTATATTTGATGTTGGGATATGTGGGGAGGGTGTGCACATACAAATAATGGGAACGGGTATGGAAAGATTCAGAAAATGTGGGATTCTGGAAGGATTCAGGCATGAAAAAGCTGCTTTGGGGGCACAGAATTTGTGGTCAGGCCGAGCACAGTCTGGGTTTATTCAGAGTTTGCTGCTCTCTGTGTGTTGCAAAGGCTCCTTCCCTCTGCACCCCCTCCAAAGGGCTGAGTCTGCTGAAATCCAAACCCTTTTATGACACACACTCACAATGAGAACTCCTTAAAAACGTTGAAACGAGATCTGAGGAATTCCTCGAGCCTGACATCTTTTGCTGAGGGATCCAGCCTGTTGTCCATATTTTATTTATTTAATTTTTTTAATTTAAACTCTGCCACGTGTGCAAGGCAGAAGGGGCTGAGAGGGATAAAAAAACCCTTTTGAGTCCTTCCCCTGGTCAAGCTGGGCTCTGTGTGGATGGCTTTGGGTTTGATTAAAATCTGTTTTTCATAGATTTCAGCCAGGGGAGGGATGAAAGGAGGATTTTCAGTGGTCTGCAGGGTGTGGGGTGAGTTATTGTCCTGGGGACAATGCAGGGAACAGTCGGCTGTGCCACCCAAAGCCTGCAGGACAGCGCTTCCAAAAGCATTTAAATAAAAATAAAAATAATAATAATTAAAAAAAAAAGAGCTGGGATAAGCAGGAAAACCAATCCCACCTCCTGCTGGAGCCACGGTGTCCTAGGGTGACTATGATGCTTTGTATCCCCAATCTCTCTTCAGAGCAGCAAAAAAAATAAATATTTCTTATACTTATAAGCAATTTATTTGTTAAATAAAAAAAAACCCTTTTGAGTCTTTCCCCTGGTCAAGCTGGGCACTGTTTGGATGGCTTTGGGTTTGATTAAAATCTGTTTTTCATAGATTTCAGCCCGGGGAGGGATGAGAGGAGGGTTGTCAGTGGTCTGCAGGGTGTGGGGTGAGTTGCAGCAAAAATTTTTATTATTTCATATTATTCATTTCTTATACTTATAAACAATTTATTTGTTAAATAAATAATTTTTCCACTTTTCTTCAAAAAAAAAAAATTCTTTTCCCAAACTAACTAAAAAAAAAAAAAAAAAAAAAAAAAAAGAAAAAAAATTAAATTTGGCCTCCTAAAAAAACCCATTCAAAAATTTCCTCCCTAATTTCCCCTAAAGCAAAACACATGGGAAGCCAAAAGCAGTTGTTGGGCAAGAACTGCGGAGCCTGCAGAAATTCTGGATGTGATTTCTGGGAAAATCATCCCTTTTTTTTCATCTATTGTGTGCAGGATCCAGCCCTTAAGGCCACCCAGGGCTTTGTGAGGGGAGGTTTGGAAGATAAATAAATAAATCCCTTTGCAGCCCCTGTGTCCTGGAAGGGGCAAAAATTCCCTTTTTTACACAAAACTTCAAGTGGGGAGGGGGAAAAATTTATTTTTCTTTGGACAATAAAATCTAGAAGGATTTTTTCTTTGGACAATAAAATCTGCACCCCTTTCTGGCTCCTTTTTCCTCATGTGCCATAAATCCCTGCACCATCTACACCTAAATCAGCATTTTATCCCCATTTGCTGCAGAGAAACCCTGCCCAAAATGGGGAAAATAGAGATTTGTTCATGTTGAGGCCTCTTGGAATTTTCTTGTGGGTTATTTTCCTACCTGGCTCTTATGTTGGGTTATTATAAAAGGCTGTTTTTATCTTCTTTTCAACATATGAGTGACTGGAAGGAAATAAAGTGAGAGAACCTGCAGAAGTTCAGCTCCTGTGGGAGTTTTCAGGTGTTGGTGAAGCATCAATAAGGATTAAAGAGACAAATCAGGAAGGTTTAAATGAGATTTTTTTTCCTAATAATGTTGTGGAAAAGTTTGCACAGTGTCTGAGTTTGGGTACTGGCTCAGGGATGAATCAGCCCTGAATTATTTCTGATTCTTTGAAAATAAAATAAAGGTTGCTCTAGGAATTTGTCACTGGATGTCTCCCTGGTTTATCTCCCCATTTAGATGACGAGTTTAGATTATAAATTCTTCCTCAAATGCACAGATATTTCCTGGGAGCAGCAAGAATTCCTCTAAGGTGTGAGCTCTGCTGAGCCCAGCCTGCCTGAGCCAGAAGGGAATGAAAACTCTGACACGGCCTTGCAAAAGATTCATCATTTTAGTTTATATTTTATAGAGAGATATAATTTAATTTTCGTTTATATTTTATGTATCAATAATTTATATTTATATGTCTATATAATTTATATATAAAATATAAACTAAAATTAAAAATCTAGTTTTTATATATATTTTATATAATATGTGATATATAAAAACTATATATAATATATAGTAATATTATAATACAATAATTATATAGTTTATCTATATAATATATATATTATATAATATATATTATCTATAATATATAACTTTATATCTATATATATAACAAATATATATTTATATATCATATATAAAATTATATACATAATATATATTATATATAAAATTATATACATATATATTCTATATTCTACAGTCTATATATATAATATATTATATATATTATATTATATTATATTATATTATATTATATTGTATTGTATTGTATTATATTATATATATTATATTATATTATATTACATTATATTATATTATATTATATTATATTAAATTATATATAAAAAACTTTAAGGAAATTATATATATTATTATTATATATATTATATAATATATGTGTGTAAATATAATAATATAATAATACATAATAGTATATTATATATATTATATGTGTATATATATGTATATATATATAAACAGAAAAAATTTAAGGAAATTATGTATTTTTAATTTTTTTTTTTAAATATATATATACATAATTTTCTTAAAGTTTTAAGGAAAAACCTGGAGCAGGATGAAGTTTTAAAACTCAGAACACCTGCGAGGTCTCACAGGAACCCTCAGGGCTTGGAAAACGTGGCAAATGTGACGTGAACGTCCCTGTTGTGGTGGCCAAATTAAAGTTATCGATCAGTGATGTGGAGTGTCAGTGCTAATGAGTGAGGGCAGCTCTGGGGAGAGCTGGGCTCATCCCGGGCAGGAATTCTAATTGGATCTGGCAGCTGGAGCTTTGGGAGCGGAGAATCCAGAGATAAAGTGGATCACTCTTCCCTCTAAAGAAAGCGGCTGATGGGGCTGGACAGGAGCTGCCACTGCCAGCGGGGCAGGGGGAGATGGGGCTTTGGGATGGGGCCTCCTGCCCTAAAATACTGGGATTTAATGGGGGGATGGCAATGCTTGAGAAAGAGTTTGGCAAACATAAATCAAATATCCAAATTCTGGGTATTTAATGGAGTAGATGGCAATCCTTGATAAAGAGATTAGGAAGGATAAATCAAATATCCAAATATCCAAATTCTGGGTATTTAATGTGGTAGGGAAGAATAAATCAAATATCCAAAGTCAGGGTATTTAATGTGGTAGATGGCAATTATTGAGAAAGAGTTTTGGAAGGATAAATCAATTATCCAACTTCTGAGAATTTAATGTAGTAGACGGTGATTCTTGAGAAAGAGTTTGGGAAGGATAAATTAAATATCCAAATCCAGATTCTGGGTATTTAATGTGGTAGATGATCCTTCTTGAGAAAGAGTTTGGGAGGGATGAATCAAATATCCAAAGTTAGGGTATTTAATATGGTAGATGGCAATTCTTGATAAAGAGTTTGGGAAGGACAAATCAAACATCCAAATCTGAATTCTGGGTATTTAATGTAGTAGATGGTCATTATTGAGAAAGTGTTTATGAAGGATAGATCAAACACCCAAATGCGAATTTTGGGTATTTAATGTAGTAGATGGTAATTCTCAATAAAATGTTTGGGAAGGATAATCAAATATCCAAATCCAAATTCTGGGTATTTAATGGAGTAGATGGCAGCTCCTGATAAAGACTTGGGAAGGATAAATCAAATATCCAGATTCTGGGTATTTAATGTGGTGGATGGCAATTCCTAAGAAAGAGTTTGGGAAGGATGAATCAAATATCCAAATTCTGGGTATTTAATGTGGTAGATGGCAATTCTTGAAAAAGTGTTTGGGAAGGATAAATTAAATATCCAAATCCAGATTTTGGGTATTTAATATGGTACATGGCAATCCTTGAGAAAGAGTTTGGGAAGGACAAATCAAACATCCAAATCTGAATTCTGAGTGTTTAATGTGGTAGATGGTCATTCTCAATAAAGTGTTTGGGAAACATAAATCAAATATCCAAATTCTGAGTATTTAATGTAGTAGATGGTCATTCTTGAGAAAGTGTTTGGAAAACATAAATCAAATATCCAAATTCTGAGTATTTAATGTGGTAGGTGGCAATTCCTGATAAAGAGTTTGTGAAGGATAAATTAAATATCCAAATCCAGATTCTGGGTATTTTATGTGGTAGATGGCAGTTCTTGATGAAGAGTCTTGGAAGGATAAATCAAATATCCAAATTCTGGGTGTTTAATGTGGTAGATGGTCATTCTTGAAAAATTGTTTGGGAAAGATAAATCAAATATCCAAATATCCAGATCTCAGCAGCTGAGGGCTGGCGGTGGGGATGCAGAGGCAGATCTGAGAATGGGAGCAGGAAGAGAAGGAATTTTCTAAAAGTTGGTCCTGAAGAAATGGAAAAAATGAGGAAGCGTCACATCAGGTGCAAATTTTCTGTTTGTTTTTCACTTGAAGGCTCAGGATCCACAGTTTAAATAGCACAAAAGCATATTAATAGTATATAAAAATATTTAAAATATAGGGATAAATCCAGCCTGTGGAACTGGACCCTCCCATGGCCCTCTCTGTCCTGCCAGGACTGTGTGTCCAGCCACACGTGGGACTTCCCAGTGCTCTCAACTTCCCCAGTTTTCAGCACTTTCGCAATATTTGGCCCAGGAAGCAAAAATATTTCCTCCCATTTCATTTCACAAGGAAAAAAAAATAAAAAAAAAAAAAAGAAACAGTTTTAGGGTTTTGCCTTGAACAGCAAAACTTGAACAGCTCCAGTGCCCTGTGAATGTTCACACCCCAAAGGGAAACGGGGTCGGTGCCCCAGGGGAATTGGGTTGGGAAATTTTTATCCCTGGGGGATCCCTGACCCCAATGCCTGTGACTTTCCCTCTCTCTGATCCTCTGGGTCAGTTTTAATTTAATTTAATTTAATTTGAACTTTCCACAGTGAATCCACGATTACCAGTCAGGGATGGGCAGAGCCAAGAACTGATGGTGGATTTTTGCTCAGTTTTCACACAAATTCAGAATAAAACCTGAATTCAGAATAAAATTCAGAATAAAACCTGGAGCAGAGCGTGCCTAAGGCAGTGAGGGCTGAACATCCCATTTTTAGGTTTTTAGGGTTTTTAGGGGTTTTAGGGCCTTCAAACCCATTTTGGGGGATTTTCTCACATTCCAAGGGCTCTGCTTCCCTCTAGCGGGTTCTCTCGGCACTTCCCTTTTTTATTTCTTTTTTACATCCTGACAAACCATTTTTGACAACTCACACTTTTTATTCAAAGTTACTTCCCAATCCTACTTATCCCACGCTTTTCTTAAGTTTAACCCTCTTCTTCCCAGGCTGGTTTTTTTATTCCTGAAATACATAAATATAATCTGGTGTTAGAGAAGAGACTCCAAGCCTTTGTCAGGCTTGGGATAAACTGGTTTTTCTGGGTGGAAATATCAATTTTGAAATCAGGTAATAAGAGGTGAGGGGGTGTAGCCCTGATTTTGTGCCTGAGGTGTTTTGGTTTTCTGAAATTCCTTTCCCAGGGAATTTTCTGTAAACAGGAGAAATGTTTTTGTAGCTGTAACTTTGTTCTTCATTCCTTTCCCCAGGAGGGACTTCTCCTTGCTGTCCCTCTGCTCTGACCAATGGGAGTGAAGAGGTTTGTCTTTGTGTCACCAATCCAATTGGTCTGTGTGAAATGGGATAAAAGGGAGACACAGCCCAGAAATAAAGGAGTCATTTTCAGCCTCCTGAATCTCAGAGTCTGTGTTGTTGTGGTGTAAAACAGCGTCAAGGGGGGATTATGTGAATTTCGGAGTGTGCAGAGGGTGTGGGTGCCACTGGAGCTCTGCCAGGCCAGGAGAGTGAACCCATCTGCTCCTGCTTCAGCATCAGTGTGAAAATGCCTGGATTTGCAGAGGTGTCTCCTTAAATCAGCTGCAACCCATGCAGGGACCTGAGCTGGGGGCTTTGCTTGGATGCTGTGATGAAAATGAGGAAGAATCCAGCAAAGTAGAATAGTCTCTGGAGAAAAATGGAATGGTGGAGTCACCATCCTTGCATGTGGCACTCAGGGCCAGGGTTTAGTTGAGGTGTCAGGGCTGGGTTGGACTCGATGATCCTGGAGGTCTCTTCTGACTCTGTTTTACACCACAAGGACACAGACTCTGAGATTCAGGAGGCTGAAAATGACTCCTTTATTTCTGGGCTGTGTCTCCCTTTTATCCCATTTCACACAGACCAATTGGATTGGTGACACAAAGACAAACCTCTTCACTCCCATTGGTCACAGCAGAGGGACAGCAAGAAGTCTCTCCTAAGGACAGAAATGTAAATAATTTTCCATTCCAAAAACATGTCTCTTGTTTACAGAAAATTCCCTGGGAAAGGAATTTCAGAAACCAAAACACTTCAGGCACAAACCAGTGTCACTAGAGGACAGGAGAGAACCACACTCACCCATCAGGTTGAGAATTGAGCAGAGAAAAAGGAAATTTATTATTATTTGGGATTTACACAGGGTTTGGAATTTCTTCAGGGACTGAGGAACGAGAGTAACACTTCTTTGACCTCAGTGGCCAACTTAGAAGTCCATCAATTTGTCTTTCCCCCTGGAAAGGAATGTATATTTACAAAACACAAGTTTTTGTTAACGTCACAAGCATGAAAAAACTCCAGTAGAAATATAAAACAGTCAGAAGGCTGAAAAATCAGGGCGACAAACCAGATCTACCACCTCTTCCAACCTACACATTCTGCAAAAAAAACCCCAAAACAACCCACCAATGATTCCCCCCAAATTCTGATCACTCCCATTTGTCTTGCAGCCTCCTGCTGTGCTTGGCTCTGCGAGGCTCAGACGGAATTCAAGAGAGTGGCCGAGGAGAACGTGACCCTGCCGTGCCACCACCGCCTGGGGCTGCTGGAGCAGGGCGGGCTGGACATCGAGTGGCTGCTGCACATCTCCGAGACCGTGCAGAAGGCGGTGGGTTTGCCCAGAAAATCACTTTATTTCTGCCCAGCCCTTGGTTTGACAGCCCACCTGTGATGAGCTGGATGAGCTGTGCAGGTTTTTTATTGATGATGAAAGCGGTGTTGAGGAAACAGAGCTGATGTAGAGAGATTTAGGATGTGGAAGAGTTATTTGATATCCACATGTACCGTGCTTGAACAGGTTTTGTTACAATGGATTTTATTTTTAATGTGGTCAGTCTTCATTAGATCAAGTTCAAGTTTTCAAAATAACCAGAGCTGATTTAGAGAGGTTTAGGATGTGGAGGGGTTATTTGATATCCACATGTGTTGTGTTGGAACAGGTTGTGTTACAATGGATTTTTTTTTTTTTTTTTTTTTTAATTTAGTGAGTCTTCATTAGATCAAGTTCAGGTTTTCAAAATAACCTTGGATTTTGCAGGGCCAGTTTTCAAATCCTTGGTTTCAGAACAAAACAGAGCAGTTTGGTGTCACCCCTGCATTCAGAGGGGGGACAAGTTGTGACGTGGGTGTGGACCCTCACAGAGGACAGCAGGCAGCAGCAGGGCACACATGGAAAAGCTTCTTTATTTTTCTGACTCCATCACTTATACACACTTTTTACAGAAGGCCAGGATTGGCTCAAGAAGGTCACAACCTCATGGACCTCATTGGTCACTGTGACCATCAATCAAGTTCTCTTCTCAGAGAACAACTATGCAAACACACAGATAATTTATAAAAATGCATATAGTTTACATCAAGCAGTGTGAGAATCAGGCTGCAAAGATTCAAACACTTGAAAGCAAGAAAATGCAGGGCGATAGTTTAGTCTTTATAAAAATTCAGTCTGCAGGGACTTGAATTAGCCCAGCCAAACTTCCAGCTTGCTTTGATGTGTTGTGCTGCCTGTTTTGACACCTGTGTTAGTGTCCAGTATAAATCCCCAGCAGAAATAAATCCACTTTTTGCATCATCTCAGGCCAGAAACCCGGGTTTGCTTTCCCACCTTGCCCCAGGCTTCCTGTATGACCCTTGAAAAGTCATTTAATGGGGATGTGCAGCCCCTGGAAACTCCTGGATTTGCTGTTCCACGAGAAAATAAACCAACTCCGAGTCTGCTCTGCCCCTCAGGTGATCACCTACTCCGGGGGCCGTGTTTATGATGACCTGAACGAGGAGCAGAAGGGCCGTGTTTCCTTCACCTCCAACTTCCTGGCTGGAGATGCCTCCCTGCAAATCATCTCCCTGCAGTCCAGCGACGCAGGGAAATACATCTGCAAGGTCAAGAACGCCGGGCAGTACGAGTGGGCCCGAATCACCCTCAAGGTCGTAGGTAAGGACACCTCATTCCTCTCCCAAAGAGAAATCCAGGCTCACTTTCCTGAGATTTGTTTCAGCAGGGTAGAAATACACAAAAAGACACCTCTAGATCAGGTTTCGGTGCCCAGCTGACTCTGTTTTATCCAACAGACTCTGAGATTCAGGAGGCTGAAAATGACTCCTTTATTTCTGGGCTGTGTCTCCCTTTTATCCCATTTCACACAGACCAATTGGATTGGTGACACAAAGACAAACCTCTTCACTCCCATTGGTCAGAGCAGAGGGACAGCAAGGAGAAGTCCCTCCTGGGGAAAGGAATGAATAACAAAGGTACAGCTACAAAAACATTTCTCCTGTTTACAGAAAATCCCCTGGGAAAGGAATTTCAGAAAACCAAAACACCTCAGGCACAAACCAGGGCTACACCAAACTTTTTTTGCCTTTGCCATTTTTGCCTTTGCAGTTTTTTCCTTTGCAATTTTTGGCAAAGGACAGGCCACAGGAAGAGCCTTAAGAACAGGCTTGAGGTTGGTGTCATTAAATACAAGCCCATTCTCTCCAAATAGTGCCTGTGATCTCATCCCCCAGGGCAGGCTGATATCCCATCCCAGTCAGCCATCACCTCCTGCTGGGCACTGGGACTCGGTGTCCCAACACCCCGAGCTGATCCCAGAGGTGACAAATGAGCAAATGAGCAGCTGGGGTTGGCATTTCCCTTCCCTGATTATTCCAGTTCGTTGCTCAGCTTTTCACACACTCTGTGACCCCCTGGAAGGATCCTGCCAGGTGCTGGGGGCAGGAGGAAGAACTGGAGAAGTAAAAGGGAGGGGAAAACGCTCTGGAAATTGTGCCTGGAAGAGAAATGTGGTGATAAAACTCCACTGGAGAGGGAGAGGGAGAGGGAGAAAAAGAAAAGAAAGAAAAGGAAAGGGGGAAGGAAAGGGGGAAGGAAAAGGGAAAGAGAAAGGGAAAAAGAAAAAGGAAAAGGAAAAAGGAAAAGGAGAGACAAAGAAAAAGATAAAGAAGGGGGAAGAACAAGAAAAAGATGGGAAGAAGGGAACGAGAAGGGGAGGGAAAGGAAAGGAAAGGAAAGGAAAGGAAAGGAAAGGAAAGGAAAGGAAAGGAAAAGGAAAGGAAAGGAAAGGAAAGGAAAGGAAAAGAAAGGAAAGGAAAGGAAAGGAAAGGAAAGGAAAGAAAGGAAGGAAGGAAAGGAAAGGAAAGGAAAGGAAAGGAAAGGAAAGGAAAGGAAAGGAAAGGAAAGGAAGGAACAGGAAAGGAAAGGAAAGGAAAAAAGGAAAGGAAGGAAAGGAAAGGAAGGAAAGGAAAGGAAAGGGGGAAAGGAGGAAAGGTAATGGAAAAGGAAAGGAAAGGAAAGAGAAAGGAAAGGAAAAGAGAAAGGTATTAAGGAAAGGACAGGAAAG
>NC_139785.1:3369004-3610966 GCF_965231275.1 Zosterops lateralis | reverse complement strand
CTTTTCTTCCCTTCCCTTCCCTTTCCTTCCCTTCCCTTCCCTTCCCTTCCCTTCCCTTCCCTTCCCTTCCCTTCCCTTCCCTTCCCTTCCCTTCCCTTCCCTTCCCTTCCCTTCCCTTCCCTTCCCTTCCCTTCCCTTCCCTTCCCTTCCCTTCCCTTCCTTCCCTTCCCTTCCCTTCCCTTCCCTTCCCTTCCCTTCCCTTCCCTTCCCATCACTCTGGATCTGCCCTGACCCCATAGCTCAGTTTGCCCCTCAGTGCACCACCCCCAGCTGTAGTTTCTCCCTGTACCTCACTCACCCCAGTGATGTTTATCCCCACAGACATCTCGAACCCCGGGCAGGTGTTGCTGAAGAACCTGACCCAGCTGAGCACGGGGCTGTACCAGTGCCTGGCCACCAACGAGGCGGGGCAGGAGAGCTGCGAGCTGCAGGTGACGGTGCAGCGTAAGTGTCACCCTGGTTCTTCAGCCTTCTGGTTGTTCCATGTTTCTACTGGAGCTTTCTCACACACTGATGTTTTGTAAATATACATTCCTTTCCAGGGAGAAGGACAAATTAATGGAGTTCTGAGTTGACCACTGGGGTCAGAGGGGTGTTACTCTCGTCCCCCAACCCCTGAACTAATTCCAAACCCTATATAAATCCCAAATCATAATAAACTCTCTCTTTCTCTGCCCACTTCTCAACCTGATGGGTGAGTGTAGTTTCATGTCCTCTAGCGACACAAAAGTACCGCCCTCAGCAGGGGAATTAACCCACAAACACCAGAAATTCATGTCCAAAAAGGAGACAGAGGAGTCCTGGAACTTTATTGCAATAAAGGGAGAGTGATGCTGTTTTACACCACAACGACACAGACTCCGAGATTCAGGAGGCTGAAAATGACTCCTTTATTTCTGGGATGTGTCTCCCTTTTATCCCATTTCACACAGACCAATTGGATTGGTGACACAAAGACAAACCTCTTCACTCCCATTGGTCAGAGCAGAGGGACAGCAAGGAGAAGTCCCTCCTGGGGAAAGGAATGAAGAACAAAGGTACAGCTACAAAAACATTTCTCCTGTTTACAGAAAATTCCCTGGGAAAGGAATTTCAGAAAACCAAAACACCTCAGGCACAAACCAGGGCTACAGGAGAGGCCATGGGGCATTTCCCCTGGGGTCTCTCATATTTTTAGAGGATTCAGTCTCCTTTTTATCCCAATTTCCAGCCACATTTCCCTCTCTCTTTCCCCACTGGCTGAGGTACCTGAGAGGTCCAGACTTCCCAAACCACCTATTACAGACCCTTCTAATGTGACCCCCCACCTTTTTCTTTTCCTTGTGTCACTCAGTGGAATTCCCATGGAATTTATGGTTCTTCCCATTGTTCATCTCTCAGTATCCACTTTGATTTATCAACAGACCCACAGTTTGTGAAGACAAATCTCTCTCATTTCTTTCATCACTCTTTCTCTCTCAGTGCTGGTTTTATCTCCCAGCAGACCCAGAGTTTGTTTGGAAAGAGAAGCTTTCACTCCTTTTATTCCTCTCACCCAGAACCGTGTCCCCTCTCCATGGGGGACACACACTTTCCTCCTCCTGGAAAATTCTGTGCTGCTCCTTTGCCCTTCCATACATATAAAATCATATTTCATACTTCCATCATATAAAATAATTCTCATTTATTGCACTTTCCCCCCTCACCTAAAACAATAACCTCACAATCTCAGCCCAAATCATGGTTTTATCACTTTAGATGTCTGGGTCTGTTAGAAATGTTGATTTTCAGGATGATTCATGAAATACAAGCAGGGGAAATGGTAAATTAAAGGTTATTCTGGTTGAAGGGATTGCATGAAGTGATTCTCGGGTATGAATTTTCTCTGTGGATATTCCACACCCCAAATAATTTATTTCTTGCACTCGGGACAGCAAAACATCTCCAGGCAGTCAGAAAGGCTGAGCACGACATGGAATAATTTACAGGATAAAAAGTGACTTTTGACACAGCTGGGTTTTAATCAGGTTTAGCCATTTGTGCCCTGAACAACAGAGGTGAAAATCCCCAGATTAACCCCACCAAGGGCAGGGTGTCCTTTCCATCTGCACTGCAGGAAAAGGGTGGGGAGTTTATCACCCAACCCAAACAATGGGCTTGAGCAGCTCCCAAAGCTGGCCCTGCCGAGATAAGGCTCTGAACAAAGAATCTCTTGGAGAATCCAGAGCTTTGGAATTTTTTCTGCCTGGCCAAGCCTGAACTAAGTGGAATATGGAATATGGAATATGGAATAAGGAAAACCGGTTTGCCTCAGGCATGAGGAGTAAAAGTGTCCAGGCAGCTTTTCTGGCAATTGAACTGAACCTGCTTTAAACCCTCCCTTGGCTCTGCTAAAACCTCCAGAGGGACTGAGCTGAAGGAAACAACTTCCAGCCAAGCCCAACCTGAGCACTGTGAAAAATGAGGTTTATTTTTTTGGTAAATTTTAAGAGATAGGTTTAATAAAAAAAATTAAGACCATTAGGAGATAAAAAAGTGAAGTATGGTTGGTTGGGTGACTTGGCACTCAACCAAGTCCACACTTTGCTATATTAGAGATATTTTTAAAATATTTGTTTTATTGTATTAGTGTGTTTTATTTTTCTTATTTATTTATTTTATTATTTATTATTTATTATTTATTTATTTATTTATTTATTTTTATCTATTTATTATTTATTTATTATTTAGTGTGTTGCATATTCTTATTTTTTAAATAAATTAGTTTTTATATTTTAGGAACTGTTCTGTATGGGGTTTTTTTAGGGTTTCCTTTTTTAGAGTCTGTGTGTTTTGTGGTTGTGTCTTTATTATTATTTTAGCTTGGGCTTTGGTCTATATTTTTTTTTAGATGGTAGATGTTGATAGTTGGTAGATTAGTAGAGTTTTCTTTATATGTTTATTGGATGTTATTTTGACTAAACAGACAGTTTAAACACACTTATATCAACTACTACTACTACACCTAATTTTTTTTTACTAATAGCAGAAATAAAAAACTTATATCTTTACTAGAACATTATTAATTATACAGCACAAATCCTGCAAAAAGCCAATTTTATAATATACATTTATAACACCACTTTTATCAAAAAAAGGTTGATATAAACTGTCAGTGAAGGGAAATATTCCCTCATTACCTTGGCTGCTTGGGATGAAAATTGAAAGTTTCCTTCCCTCCTTTATCTGCCTCAGCTGGATAAATTTCCTCCACATTTGAGTAATTAATTCTGGAGGTGGCTTGTAATCATTCAAGGGAAAAAAAAAATCTACATGAGGAAACATGAAGATATCAAACATTCCTCTGGTGCCGTGGGCTGTCCTGTCTTTGTATTTTCTATATTTTTATGCTCTTAGAAGGGGATTTTTTTTTCTCTCCTTATTTCAACTCTGCCCCAGAGCTGAAGGCACAGCCCTTGTGGTTTCCCCTTTGCTGAGGACAAACTGGTTCAACTCCTGTGCGGAGACACACCTAAAAAAAAAAAATAAATAAACTCCAGCTCAGCATTGTAGAATGGATTAAAACCTGACTGTACCAACATGGTTCACCACGAAATTTGGTTTTTTTTGGACAACAGATGCCCAAAACATCAGCATGATCGCCGGGGCCGTGTGTGGAGTGGTGGTGGGACTCTCCCTCCTGCTCCTGGTGGTCAGGTTGACCATAAGGAGGAAAGAGAAGAAGAGATACGAGGAAGAAGAGGCACCAAATGAAATCAGGTAATGCCTTTTATTCAATCCCACCTCCCCACGCTCCCTTTTCCCATGTCTTTGCACCGACTACAAGCAGCTTTAAGGTTGTTCTACAAAGCTTTTAAAGGTTCAGGTGGAAATTTCTCGGCTGTGAGAATCTTTGTGAGGATTTTCCAGTAAATGAGATTGAATTCCTCTCTCCTCTCCCCCGGCAAATCAGCACAGAACTCACCTGATTGTTTTCTCTCACATTTGTGATTTCGGGATTTTGAAGTATTTGCATGTTCTTTTATGGGGTTAAATTGGACCTGCTTGTCCCTTGTGGTTCTGAGAGAGTGTGAGAATGGTTTTCTTTCCTTCTTTCTTTTCTATTTCTTTTTTCTTTCTTTTCCTTCCCACTCTTCTTCCCTTCCTTCCCCCCTTCTTTTCCCTCTTCCTTCCCCCCTCTTCCCACTTTTCCTCTCTTCTTTCCCCCTTCCATCTCCCTTCTTTCTCTCTTCTTTCCCCCCTCTTTCCACCTTTTCCCCCTTCTTTCTTCCCTCTTTTCTCCCTTTTTCCAGCTTATTTTCCCTTTCTTTCTTCCTTTTTTCTTCCCTTCTTTCTCCCCTCTTCCCACCTTCTTTCCGCTTTTTCCTTCTTCTTTCCTCTTTCCTTCTCCCTTCTTTTCCCCTTCTTTTCTCCCTCCTTCCACATTATTTTCTCCTTCTTTCTTCCTCTTTCCACCTTATTTTCCCTTTCTTCCTTCCTTCTTTCACCCTCTTCTTCCCTTCCTTCCCCCTTCTTTCTCCCCTCTTCTTTCCTCCTTCTTTCTTCCTTCTTTCCCCTTTATTCCCTTCCAATCTCAGCTCCTATTTGGCCCTCAATGAAGCAGCCACGTTCCCTGAGCCCTCCCTGAGCCTTTGGAACAACTGTTCCCTGGATTTAGCCCGGGGTGAGCCCTGAGAGGAGCAGGAGCCTGGGGAACTCTGACTCCTGTTCCAGGAGCTCATTCCCCGCCCTGAACTGCCCTAAGAGGAGCTTGGGCTGCAGCCAAGCCCAGCCTGAACTCCTCAGGAAGGAAAGCACTGCGAGATCTATTCCAGGAGCGAGTCTGAGCCGCTGCTGCCCTGGGAGAAACAAACCCTTGATCCATCTTTATGTCTATTTGTGTGGCCTGGTGTGACATCCCTGCACCAGCAGCTCCTCCATAATCCCTTCAGCTGCTGATTGACTCTGCTTTACACCACAACGACACAGACTCTGAGATTCAGGAGGCTGAAAATGACTCCTTTATTTCTGGGCTGTGTCTCCCTTTTATCCCATTTCACACAGACCAATTGGATTGGTGACACAAAGACAAACCTCTTCACTCCCATTGGTCAGAGCAGAGGGACAGCAAGGAGAAGTCCCTCGTAAGGACAGAAATATAAACAATTTACCATTACAAAAACATTTCTCCTGTTTACAGAAAATTCCCTGGGAAAAGAATTTCAGAAAACCAAAACACCTCAGGCACAAACCAGGGCTAGAGCTGATCACTCTCAGGCTGCTTGTACAAAGGCATTCTCTGCTGATTTCTTCCCCTTTTCCTTTTCCTTCCCTTCCACATCCTGCCTTTTCACTCTCATATCACCCTTCCACACCCACCTGTTACATCCTCCTCTCTCTCTCTGTCAGGATCCGGTTGTGGCGCTTCTCTCACTCCCCCCAGGGTGGTTTGAAGTGGCAGAACTGGTTTTATGCAGTCAGTCCTGCCCAGTTTCCCCTTCTGGCTGAGGATCCCAGAGCAGCAGCTCTGTCTGTGCTGGTTCCTCTGACACTTGGTGCTCACTGAACACACACACAGAGAAATGTTTATTCCAATTTCATGGACCAGCACTCTGGGAGGAAATGAGAGGTTTAATTCATAAAGTTACACAACAGAGAGTTTGGAGAATCTGCAGGATATTAAATTAATTAAAGTCCCTCCCTTCTTTCCCCCGGCAAATCAGCACAGACCTCAACTGACTGTTTTCTTCTCTCATATTTGTGATTTCGGTATTTTGAAGCATTTGCATATTCTTTTATGGTGTTCAATTAAAGCTGCTTGTCCGTTGTGGTTCTGAGAGGGTTTGGGGGTGGTTTTCTTTCCTTTTCTTCTTTATTTTCTGTTTCTTTTCTCCTTTCCCCTTTCCCCTTTCCCCTTTCCTCTTTCCTTTCCTTCCCCCCCCTTCTTCCCTTCTTTCCCCTTCTTACCCTTCCCCTCTTGCTCTCTTCTTCTTCCCTTCTTTTTCCTCTTCTTTTCCTCTTCTTTCCCTCTTCTTTCTCCTTTCTTTCTCTCTCCTTTTCCCTCATCTTTCTCCCTTCTTTTTCCTCTTCTTTCTCTCTTCTTTCCTCCCTTATTCCCTCTTCTTTTCCCCGCTTTTCTCCCTGCCTTCCCCCTCCTTTTTCCTCATCCTTCTCCCTTCTTTCTCACTTCTTTCCTCTTTTTTTTCCACTTCTTTCCCCCTTCTTTACCCCACTCTTCTCCCTTCTTTCCCCCTCCTTTTTCCTCATCTTTCTCACTTCTTTCCTCTTTTTTCTGCTTCTTTCCCTCTTCTTTCCCCCACTTTTCTCCCTTCTTTCTCTCTCCTTTTCCCTCATCTTTCTCCCTTCTTTTTCCTCTTCTTTCACCCTTCTTTCCTCCCTTATTTCCTGTTTATTCCCCACTTTTCTTCCTTCCTTCCCCCTCTTTTTTTTTCTCATCTTTCTTCCTTCTTTTTCCTCTTCTTTCCCCCCTTCTTTCTCCCTTTCTTTCCCCCACTTTCCCCCCTTTTTTTCCCCATTCCCACCATCATTCCCTGGGGTACCACAGACATTTCTGGCAGTGTTTAATCCCCCTCCATTCCCTCTGTGGCAGGGAGGACGCGGAGGCCCCCAAGGCTCACCTGGTCAAGCCCAGCTCATCCTCCTCGGGCTCCAGGAGCTCCCGCTCGGGCTCATCCTCCACGCGCTCCACCGCCAACAGTGCCTCCCGCAGCCAGAGGACTCTGTCCACCACCGAGGCCACCCCTCACCTCACCCCTCCGCAGTACGGCCAGCGCCCGGCGGACAGGAGAGAGGCAGAGGCCAAAAAAGCGGATTATAACCAGCTGGTGAGGCTGGGAGCGCCCGCGGTGATGGTGCCAGCGCAGAGCCGCGCCTTCCAGACCGTGTGAGCATCGTCCCAGCACTGCACACACACACTGCACACTTAGAGCCCCTAGGGTAGGATAGTTCCCTTCCCAGTCAGCTTCAATCTTTAATTCACTCGGGATTGTTCACGCCCCCCGCTCGATTCTGTCTGAACGTCTCCCACCACTGAGGTTCTGATATAGACTTTAAAAAAAAAGAGACATCTGGAGGGAAAAAGGAGCTTCTTTTTAAATTATCTTTTTTTTTCCTTTGAAAACGGAACGTTGAGCATTTAAAACCTCACGACAGCCAAACTCTGTACGAGTGAAAAGAAGCCAAATCTCAGGATCTTTTTCAAAAGGGATCAACAGAGACTTAAAGATGCAGAATATTCCAGAGAGGTTCTGTGTGGAGGGAGAAGCCTCTTGGACTGGTTTTGGGGCAAGTTTCTCGAAGATTTGTTGTCTTAAGTACAGATTTGGGGGCTGAGCGTGTCCAGCCTCAAAGGGAACTGAAAGGTGCTTCACGTTTTTCTGCATTCAGCAAAATACTGGAGGCTGCAACTAAAGGATCACTCCCAAAGGACAAGAGATGCAGTATTAAGGTGTCTGAACTAAACTCTGTACTAAAGAAGAAAATAATAATAATAAAAAAAAGGACCTTTTCTGCCAAGAAAACAGAGGTGCTTTAAATTGCCAGAATAAACTTAGGGCCAGGAGCTGACTCTGCTTCCAGGGGCAGAGCCACAGGAGTCCCAGGGCAGGGGTGGCTGTGGCTGATGAGCCTCAGAGAGAGAACTGGGCACTGGTGAGCCTTAGAGAGAGAACTGGGCACTGGTGAGCCTTAGAGAGAACTGGGCACTGGTGAGCCTTAGAGAGAGAGAACTGGGCACTGATGAGCCTTAGAGAGAAGAGAACTGGGCACTGGTGAGCCTTAGAGAGGAGAGAACTGGGCACTGGTGAGCCTTAGAGAGAAGAGAACTGGGCACTGGTGAGCCTTAGAGAGAGGAGAACTGGGCACTGAGGAGCCTTAGAGAGAACTGGGCACTGATGAGCCCTAGAGAGAGGAGAACTGGGCACTGAGGAGCCTTAGAGAGAGAACTGGGCACTGATGAGCCCTAGAGAGAGGAGAACTGGGCACTGGTGAGCCTTAGAGAGAGAACTGGGCACTGATGAGCCTTAGAGAGAGGAGAACTGGGCACTGATGAGCCTCAGAGAGGAGAACTGGGCACTGGTGAGCCTTAGAGAGAGAACTGGGCACTGGTGAGCCTTAGAGAGAACTGGGCACTGAGGAGCCTTAGAGAGAGGAGAACTGGGCACTGGTGAGCCTTAGAGAGAGAACTGGGCACTGGTGAGCCTCAGAGAGAGAGAATTGGGCACTGGTGAGCCTCAGAGAGAACTGGGCACTGATGAGCCTTAGAGAGAGAGAACTGGGCACTGATGAGCCTTAGAGAGAGAACTGGGCACTGGTGAGCCTTAGAGAGAACTGGGCACTGATGAGCCTTAGAGAGAACTGGGCACTGATGAGCCTTAGAGAGAGAACTGGGCACTGATGAGCCTTAAAGACAGGAGAACTGGGCACTGAACCCAGCAGGGAGGCACTGACCCCATGGGGAGGGCCACAAATGTATGAAAAAAATCCCAGATGGAGCGTTTGGAGGAGCTCATGGTTGTTTTACAGCTTGGAGAGTTGGCCAGGTTTGGGGGGAGCTGCCTTATGGAAAGTTTTTCCCCAGACTGAAGAAAGAGAATACTCAAGCTGACCCCCAGGGAAGGCCTGGAGGAGGAAAACACACCTGAGACAGGTAAACAAGCACAAAATGCTGCTGCCATTAGGAAATCTTGGTGTGTGTTGTCCCACTCCTACACCAAATGCTGGCCCAGAGCTGAGGCTTAAACCTTTAACAAGACTCTTTAAAAAATGGCAAGAATTGTAAAAAATACTTTTTTTTTTTTTTTTGGTGAGCAACCAGGTGAAGTGTTTCCACGGAATATGAAGTTGGGAAAGGAGGGGAGGAGGGACAGATGCAGAATTCTGTCACTGATATTTTCCTCTGAAGGACTTGGCTCTGACCACTGCTACACACAAGACACTGAGCATGTAGGTTCTAGATTCTTCTATTCCTAGACTGGTGATTTTCTATTAAAAAAAATTAGGGTGTTTGGGTTTTTTTTTCCCCACTTGAGGGAGGGAAGGGGTTTCTCCAGTTTGTGGGAAGAGCCTGCAGAAGACAGATGAGCACAGAAGGAGCACAGATCTATAATTCTTTCACTCCAGGATTGTCATTAATCTCCCTTTTCTGACTGCAACCCAGAATTTTAATTTCTCTACTTGAGATCTTTGACAATCTGATCAAAGCCAAGCCCTGCTCGGGCTATTTCCATATGGGAGAGAGTTTCCAAACTTTCCCTACACTGTCACTCAAATCCCATTGCTTTCTCCAGCCCAGATTTAACTCTTGGCAGGACAAGCCACTGATGCTGTGCAGGGAGAACAACCCCAGATTTAAAGAAGGGAGACCTGCTATGAGGGGTTTGATCAGCTGCTGCTGGTGGATTCTCTGTCATTTCACCCTGGATGCTCCAGGAGCACATCCCTGCATCAGATGTGCGTCTGTCATTCCTCTGCAGTTGTTTGTTTTGGTTTTTTTTTTTCCTGAGCCCTGAAGGCTCAGACACTCCAAAACACTCCCAAGCCTTTCCAGAGCTGGGAAAATCCCCAAAGCAGGAATGGGATGGTGAAAGCAGCTCGTGGGTTCTCCTGTGGGTGCTCACTGTGCTGCACCTGAGGATCCTCACCCTGCACAGACCCAGGAGTGTTTCTGCCCTGCCTGAGCCTCCAGGAGCTCCTCACCACAAACCAGGGTGACAATTGCAGCAGCTCAGCTGGCCACACACAGCCCGACAGCCAAAGGCTCTGGGGCCGTTTTGAGTCACAGCCCAGACTGGTAATTAGCAGAGAGGCGGCTCTGCAGCCTGCAGGGAGGAGAATTCACCCTGGCAGGTTTTCCTGGGGCCTTTGGGCAGCCTTGGCAGCCTCTCCTGCTGGGAAACCACTCCTTGTGCTGTGAGCTGCCTGATGGAATGGGCTGAGAGCTTTGGGGGCTTGGGGAAGGTCAGGCAGAGGTGCAGAGGCTGAACCCTGGTCTGGAGGATCAACCCTGGCTGCTCCAAGCCCTGGTGGATTGGAATTTCCAAGCCCTTTTGAGATGTAGGGGTTGTCCAGGTTATCTGCTGCAGCCCCCACATCATTAATTCACAGGGAAGGGAAAATTGGATTGGAATTTCCAAGCCCTGGTGGGATGCAGGGGCTGCCCAGGTTTCTCCTGCAGCCCACACACATCAGTGATTCACAGAGAAGGGAAAAGTTCATCACCCAAAGGGAAGAGGAGAAAGGGATCATTCCAAAGGTATTCTGTTTTCCAGCCGAACAGGAGTTGCACAAGGGAAGCAAATAAGCCAAACCCCGTTTTGTAAAATAGTGTATTAAAGCATTTACTGTCATATACCAGCTATTACTTGTGTGATTAAATGCCTACCATGTAATGTAGCTTTTTTGTTTCTCAGCAGCTTAAACTAAGCTTCCATCTCTGCTGCCTGCTATGATTGGTGTACTTGTACTGTGTCTGAACAACTCAGAGGAAAGCAAATATTTATTATTGATTCCTTTGAATCAATGATTTCATAATTTTTTTTTTTTGGTTGGTTGTTTTATAAATAAAGGTGCTGCAGCTGAAGAGCTGCAGCTCAACTCAACTCGTACCATTTTCTGTGATGTGTTTCATGCTGTCAAGCTGAATCCAAGGGGGAAAAAAAAAATGGAGTTAAAAATACCATTTTTAAGCTAAGCAGGCCTGTGTGCACATTTGCATGGGAAGCGTGGGGAAGATGGGCTGTTTCTCCTGGGTATTTTTCAGCCTAAATTAGGTGACATTCCACAGAAGAGGCGAAACCCTGGGTGAGACATGGACACAAATGTGCTTTTACCTTCCACAAGCCCATTCCACCCGGGACATTCTGGCAGAGGATGCAGGTGCTGGAAGCCAAGCTGGTAAATAAATAATGGCAGCACAACAAGCCTTGGTGGCTTCACCCCAGCCCTGCTGTGACCTTCCTGCTGCACCAGCACACGTGTCTGGTCTTCCTCATGAGCCCTGAGGTGAGAGGGAAACCCTGAGCTGTGCCTGGCTCTCCTCATGAGCCCTGACGTGAGGAGGAACCCTTGAGCTCCTCAAGAGCTCTGGGGTGAGGAAAAACCCCTGAGCTCCTCATGAGCTCCAAGGGGAGGGTGACACCTTGGGCTGTTTCTCCTGGGTATTTTTCAGCCTAAATTAGGTGACACAGAAGATGCGAAACCCTGGGTAAAACATGGACATAAATGTGGTTTTACCTTCCACGAGGCCATTTTCACCCAGGACATTTTGGCTGAGGATGCAGGTGCTGGAAGCCAGGCTGGTAAATAAATAATGGCAGCACAACAGGCCTTGGTGGCTTCACCCCAGCCCTGCTGTGACCTTCCTGCTGCACCAGCACACGTGTCTGGTCTTCCTCATGAGCCCTGAGGTGAGAGGGAACCTGGAGCTGTGCCTGGCTCTCCTCATGAGCTCTGGAGTGAAGAGGAACCCCTGAGCTCCTCATGAGCTCTGAGGTGAGGAAGGAACCTTGGGCTGTTTCTCCTGGGTATTTTTCAGTCTAAATTAAATGACATTCCACAGAAGATGTGAAACCCTGGGTAAGACATGAACACAAATCTGCTTTTACCTTCCACGAGGCCATTTCACCCAGAACATTTTTGGCTGAGGATGCAGGTGCTGGAAGCCAAGCTGGTAAATAAATAATGGCAGCACAACGAGCCTTGGTGGCTTCACCCCTGGCCCTGCTGCACCAGTACTTGTGCTTGGCTCTCCTGGTGAGCTCTGAGGTGAGGAGCAAACCCTGAGCTGTGCTTGGCTCTCCTCATGAGCCCTGAGATGAGGAGAAACCCTTGAGCTCCTCATGAGCTCCAAGGTGAGGAGGAACCCCTGAGCTGTGCTTGGCTCTCCCCATGAGCTCTGGGGTGAGAAGGAACCCTTGAGCTCCTCATGAGCTCTGAGATGAGGAGAAACCCTTGAGCTCCTCATGAGCTCTGAAATAAGGAAACCCTGAGCTCTGAGGTGAGAAGGAAGCCTTGAACTGCTGTTCAGCCAGTTCAGATCTCCCCTGCAGATAAAACCCTTGCAGGCAGCTCAAAGGAATCAGCCAGAGGTGGAATTTAGGGCAGCTAAAGGTGCTGCTGGTTGGTTTTTCTCACTTCTTTCCCCCCTCAGGGTGTTTTGCAGAGGTGTCCAGACACCAGCGATCCACCTGGATGAAATCTGGGAGCAAAAGTTGCGACATAAGATTAAAACAAAGCACGATGACAACACAATTGATTGTCTCAGAGTTGTCTTGCCTGCCCCCAATTCAAGAACAAACTGTTCCTGGTCCCAGCGGAGTTGATGACATTAAAACCCCAGAGTAGGTGACAAGTTGGAGAGGAGCGGTGCAGCCGCAGGGTTTTGTACAGGATCAGGAATTTGGGGTTATTTTTAACCCGGAGCAGTTTGTCCTGACGCACCGAGAGAGGGGAGAACCCCGCGGGGAAGGGAAGGGAAGGAAATGTGCGATTTTCAAACTTGAGCGGATGCGAGCGTTATATAAACAAGTGTTGTATCTGCTGTGCTGAGCAGGAGGAATGTCTTTGATAATCTCTCTTCTCTCCCAATCCTGCTTTAAACACTGCCAGGAGAAGCAGCGGTAGATCCTTGACACACTAAATTCACTCCCAAAAATAACGTTTCAACCTCTAATTTGAAAAAAAAATAATAAAAAAACCAACTCCACACTAAACCCAGCACTTAAATACTTAAACCCGTCCAGCCTGCCAAGCTCGAATTGTTGTGATATGGAGTTAATGAGCTCCTTTTGTCCAGTTTAACAGCCTCTAATTTCTGCCGGGATGAGTCATTTGCAAACTGCAAACTGCCCCCCTCCCTCCCTGCTCTGAGTCACTGCAGTTCCAGGCTGCCTCCCCTTGCTCTCAGCCTGCTCTGCACAGCTAAATGTCACTGTGGAGTCCCCAAGGCGCTATTCTTAGGTCCTGCCCAAATTCTGCCCATGGTTTAAAAAGAAAAAATTTAAAAAAAAAAATTAAAAAAAAAAGCGAACAGCAAGAGCCTGGTGGTGGGTTCAGTGTGAATTACACAGAGGAGCATCTCTGGAGTAGAAGAGCATTGTACTCTGGACAGGGTGGAGTTGCTGTGCACGCCTTATCTCACTATCTCACCAGGTGTAAGGTTTGTATGAGTGCCCTTATCTCACCCCTGTGCCCCATGGCACAGAGCCCCTTTCCCAGTCCTGCCTTGAACCCTGAGCACCCAAATTCCACCTCCAAACCCCCAAAATCCCTGTTCAGGCCCCTTCCTCTGTCCTGCATTTAACCCTGAGCACCCAAATACACCTCCAAACCCCAAAAATCCCTGTTCAGGCCCCTTCCTCTGTTCTGCCTTTAACCCTGAGCACCCAAATTCCAGCTCCAAACCCCAAAAAAATCCCCATTCAGGCCCCTTTCCCTTTCTTGCCTTTAACCCTGAGCACCCAAATTCCAGCTCCAAACCCCAAAAAATCCCCATTCAGGCCCCTTTCCCTTTCTTGCCTTTAACCCTGAGCACCCAAATTCCAGCTCCAAACCCCCAAATTCCCATTCAGGCCCCAGCCCTGTCCTGCCTTTAACCCTGAGCACCCAAATTCCACCTCCAAACCCCCCAAAATCCCCTTTCAGGCCTCTTCCCCTGTTCTGCCTTTAACCCTGAGCACCCAAATTCCAGCTCCAAACCCCAAAAATCCCTGTTCAGGCCCCTTCCTCTGTTCTGCCTTTAGCCTTGTGCACCCAAATTCCAGCTCCAAACCCCCCAAAACCCCAAAAATGTGGGACTGGGCCACCAGCTGAGCCTGGGGACAGTGTCACATCCCCTCCTCGAGGCCACAAAAATTGATGTTGTCACTTTTGTCTCAGGATGTGGCTTCACACAGGGTAAATTATCACAGGCAGACACCAGGAGCAGGATGAGGGATCTGATCCTGTGTCCCTATATTGGAGTTTTAATCCCTATATTGGATTTTTAACTGCTACCAAGAAGGGTTTTGTCTAAAGCCAGCCTGGGAGAACCTGAAATGGGGGTTTTTTGTGCAGATGTTTTTATTTTTTTTCCCTTTAAATGTAAGTTATTTTGCCTGTTTCCCCAGTTTGCCGTGTCCCAGAGCCTGGCCCAGGACTCTGTTTGAGTTCCCTGCTCCCGGTGCCTCCCTGGCTTCTCCCACTTGGCCTTTATTCCGTGTAAATATTAAACTTTACATGCCCTGAGCGTGACCTGAGGTGATTCCCGACCTGGGGACGCCAGAGAACCACATTTATTTCCCTTTCCAAGGGAATCAATCCGTGCCGGGAGTGGATTATCCCACAGGCCGAGGGCTGACGGCCTGTCCTTGGCTCGGCCTCAGCCCGATGATGGATAGGGACATTTAGAATGGATTATAAAAGCCTGGAGATGCTCAGACGGCTTTTGCTCCGTGGAATAAGCAGCTCCAGTGGTTAAAACGCCATAAACGCGGCTTCCTCAGAGAGAAACAGGGCGCGGGGATACACCTTTGCCGTGCAGGAGGGAACATGGAGGGGGCCGGTTATTGTAGTGGGGAGATTTACTGAGCACACGCTGCGGGAAGCGCTGGGGAGGCGCCAGGCAGTGGGTAAGATGATGAGAAGGGGGAATGGCGCCATTCCTGAGGGAAAAGGGGGATCTCGGCGGGGACAGAGGGCGCGGGAGGCACAGCGGGACCCCTGAGGGCCGTGCCCAGGGTCGCCCCTCATGGCGCCGCCATCTTGCGCTTCCTCTACCCCGCCGCTCTCCTTCCCCGCCGCCCTCTATGCAAATCACCCGCCATTCTCGCGCGCCCATTGGCCCCTCCCGCCCCATTGCGAAATATGCTAATGAAGCACTGGCGCGCCCCGCGGCGATTGGCTCAGCAGCCCGCCCTCTCCCCGCGCCACGCCCCCCTTCCGTGACGTCACCATAGAGAAGAGATCTGATTGGCTAAGGCGCGAGGAAAGCCGCGCCCGCCGCAGGGTTTGGGGGGGCGCGGGGAAAGCGCATGAAGGTTCGAGAACGCGGGGCCGGCCGGCGCGCAACGCCCCCTTCCGGCGCGCGTCACGCACGGCGCCAACCAATCACTGGCGGGCGAGAGGGCGGGATCCACGCGCTGATTGGTCAGAGCCGTGCGGGGGAGGCGTGGCCTTCTGGAAGGTTCTGGGCGGGTATAAAAGGGCGCCGCCGCGGGCGCGGGGCATTGAGCGAGCCGGAGCGGAGCTGAGCGGCTGCCCAGTGTGTGAACGAGAGACCGGGCCGGACTGCGGGTAACGGGGCTGGGCGGGACCCCATGCGGCACGGGAGGGGGCTGGGGGGGGCGCACCCACCGTGGAATGGCCTAGGGAGGTGCTGGAGGCAGCTCTGGGGCGGCCTGGAAAAGGCGGGGGGCATTCCCGGGTGGTTCTGTGTCCTACAGGACTGTTCTGCTGCGGGGATGGCGGGTACAGGCCCATTTTGCGCCTCTGCGGTGCTTTTTTTTTTTTTTTTTTTTTTTTTTTTTTTATTTCTAACTCTTGGCGTTTCTCCGTTTTTCTTCTAAATGGGATCTGCCGTGTGAGGGGGAGGAGCGCATACTCGGCTTTCTCCCCAAGCCTCCATTTGTTACTGCTGAGCCGGGGGGGGGAGGGCTCGAGGAGGAGACGCAGCGCCCATCTTTCCTCACTGGGGGGCGGCCCGGGGCGGTGCCGGGCCATAGCGGCTGCTGCAGTGCCCGGCGGTGAGGCGGGAAGGAGCCGCGGGGGTGGAGAGCGGCCACGTGTGGGGACGGCTCAAAGGGGGGGTCGGTGTCGCACGCGGCTGGGGCTGTGCCAGCGCACGCGGCCCGCCCGGCGGGGACTGCATTTCCCGGCATCCCCCGTGACACGCCCCTGCCGCGGTCACGTTGCGCGGGAAGCGCGGGGCACGCTGGGACTTGCAGTCCCGCGCCACGTGGTGCGGAGGCCGCCAAGCGGCGGAGGCGGGGAGTGCACCCGGGGTGCGCGGCCTGGCCCACGTGGGATAACGGGCCCGGAATTCCGGGATCATCCGGGATTCTCCCGCCGCTTTGGGCGGGAGGAATTACTGTTACATTCCCAGGTCGCTCCCAACCCCACCAGCCTGCTGTTAAAAACTTAAATCCACAATTTTACTGGGCGATTTATATAGCAGCTTCACTTTTAGCTAAATTTTTTTTTTTTTCTTTCAGACAAGATGTCGAAGGGACCAGCAGTCGGGATTGATCTTGGCACCACCTACTCCTGTGTTGGCGTGTTCCAGCATGGGAAGGTGGAGATCATTGCCAACGACCAGGGCAACCGCACCACCCCCAGCTACGTGGCCTTCACAGACACAGAGAGGCTCATCGGGGATGCTGCCAAGAACCAGGTGGCCATGAACCCAACCAACACAGTCTTTGGTAAGGGTTGGCACGCTTGGGAATTATTACAGAGATTTTTTTTGCTTGTTAGAATTATTAACGGCGAAGTTAAGCCTTTCTCATAGGAATTAAAGCATTTAATTTACTCCTAACCTGGATATAGCTTTGTTATTGGAAGCTTAAAGTTACTGGATATGAAGTATTTGCCTTGTAGTAAATTCTTCATGGTAGTCAGTCTGAAATAATCTCTGATCAAGCGTTTCAGCCTGATTTATGGCACAGTATTTGCATTATTTTTGAGGTAAAAGCAATGAGTTTGCGTATCATAGAGGTGAAACTCAGTGTTTGCACCTCATTCTAAATAATGCAATAATAATGTTAGGTTATACCTAGTGATTTAGCATTTTCTGCATTTTTAGTGAGAATTGTAGATGTTTAACTAGTAATGACCTTTATTAATGTATCAAAATGCTCTTTCCAGATGCAAAGAGGTTGATCGGGCGCAGGTTCGATGACTCTGTGGTGCAGTCTGACATGAAGCACTGGCCCTTCACTGTGGTCAACGATGCTGGCAGGCCCAAGGTCCAGGTCGAGTACAAAGGCGAGACAAAGAGTTTCTACCCAGAAGAAATCTCTTCCATGGTTTTAACCAAAATGAAGGAAATTGCAGAAGCGTATCTTGGAAAGGTGAGTCTGGGACTAAAGCAAAGTGTGGTGAGTAGTTTTGTGTGAGGATTGCCACCCCTAACCGGGCTGTTTGCTCTGTTTGCAGACTGTTACCAATGCAGTAGTGACTGTCCCAGCCTATTTCAACGACTCCCAGCGCCAGGCAACAAAAGATGCTGGAACCATCGCAGGGCTCAACGTCCTGCGGATCATCAACGAGCCCACAGCTGCTGCCATTGCCTACGGGCTGGACAAGAAGGTAGGGAGGGGTCACTGTGTCTGGCCAGTGAATAAATTCCTCAGGAGTAGGAGGAATTGAGTAATGAAAATGGATGTGTTCTTTATCCAGGTTGGTGCTGAAAGAAACGTCCTCATTTTCGATCTGGGTGGCGGCACCTTCGATGTGTCCATCCTGACCATCGAGGACGGCATCTTCGAGGTGAAATCCACGGCAGGGGACACCCACCTGGGCGGGGAGGACTTCGACAACCGCATGGTGAACCACTTCATCGCCGAGTTCAAGCGCAAGCACAAGAAGGACATCAGCGAGAACAAACGCGCCGTGCGGCGGCTGCGCACCGCCTGCGAGCGCGCCAAGCGCACCCTGTCCTCCTCCACCCAGGCCAGCATCGAGATCGACTCCCTCTACGAGGGCATCGACTTCTACACCTCCATCACCAGGGCTCGCTTCGAGGAGCTCAATGCAGACCTGTTCCGGGGCACGCTGGACCCCGTGGAGAAGGCGTTGAGGGATGCCAAGCTGGACAAGTCTCAAATCCATGACATTGTGCTGGTGGGAGGATCCACTCGTATCCCCAAGATCCAGAAGCTGCTGCAGGATTTCTTCAATGGCAAAGAGCTCAACAAGAGTATCAACCCTGATGAGGCTGTGGCGTATGGAGCAGGTAATTTCTCTCTCACTGTGCAGCTCTTGGTGGCACAAAGTGGTGCAGGCCCTGGGTTTTCCACCTGGGGATTTATTTCCCTTGGACTTGCTGTGATGAATGAGGTTCCAAAGCCATTCGTAGTTTCCACCAGAGGTCGAAAGGCTTGTGATGGTGTAAGTACATTCCTTGGATGTCTGAGCGAGCCCTGTGCACCAGCCCAGCTCTCACAGTGTGTGTTTTGCAGGGTTTTTAATGCTGTTTCTCTCCCCCCAGCTGTGCAGGCTGCCATCCTGTCTGGAGACAAGTCTGAGAACGTGCAGGACCTGCTGCTGCTGGACGTGACTCCCCTGTCCCTGGGGATTGAGACAGCTGGAGGGGTCATGACAGTCCTGATCAAGCGGAACACCACCATCCCCACCAAGCAGACACAGACCTTCACAACTTACTCTGACAACCAGCCTGGGGTGCTGATCCAGGTGAGTACAGAGCTCTGGGGTAATAACAAACACTGTCAGTGCTTTCACTGGTTGATACTTTCAATAATTTTTTTTAAGCCAGGGGTGTTAAATTCCTGTGATTTTTAAGTTCCTGGTTGCTGTGATGAAGGTGACTCCAAAACCATTCGTAGTTTCCACCAGAAGTCGAAAGACTGGTGTTGGTCCAACTTCCTTCCTTGGATGTCTGAGCGACCACATCCCTCCAGGACAGTAATTAAACAATCCATTATGAGTTTAATGACATAATGTGACGGTTTCTCTCCTCAGGTGTATGAAGGAGAACGTGCTATGACTAAGGACAACAACTTGCTGGGCAAGTTTGAGCTGACTGGCATTCCCCCTGCCCCCAGAGGGGTCCCCCAGATCGAGGTCACCTTTGACATCGATGCCAACGGCATCCTGAACGTGTCTGCTGTGGACAAGAGCACTGGCAAGGAGAACAAGATCACCATCACAAATGACAAGGGTAAGGACCTGCTGTCCTGAAGGTGTAGAGCAGTGAAAAACAGGTTTCTCAATCTCTGCCTTCTGTTTTAATCAGAATGGGGCTGTAATCAGCATTTTCACACTGATTCATATGTGTGAGCCTTTTTTAAATTTGCAATAATTATTTAATTCATTACAAGGTATATTCTGGGTTTCTGCTCTCTAGATTTGAGGTGTGTAATGTTTGGTGATTTGAGATCATTCCCTAAAAAGGACTGAGTCCTGACTCATGGCTTTGTTCTGTGCAGGCCGACTGAGCAAGGAGGACATTGAGAGGATGGTGCAGGAGGCAGAGAAGTACAAGGCAGAGGATGAGAAGCAGAGGGATAAGGTGTCCTCCAAGAACTCCCTGGAGTCCTATGCCTTCAACATGAAAGCCACCGTGGAGGATGAGAAGCTGCAGGGCAAGATCTCTGACGATGACAAGCAGAAAATCCTGGACAAATGCAACGAGATCATCAACTGGCTGGACAAGAACCAGGTATGGCAGATGGTGTTCAGCCCCCAGGCTCTGGCTGAGCTGCAGGAACAGTTCAGGCTGCAGGTGAATCCCGTGGTTGCTGTGATGAAGGTGACTCCAAAGCCATTCGTAGTTTCCACCAGAAGTCGAAAGGCTGATGTTGGTCCAAGTTCCTTCCTTGGAAGTCTGAGCGACCACAGGGAGTTTCCAATCCCTCCTGTTCCCCCTGCCTGCCTTCCAGGGAAATGTTAGAGGAGATGACACAGTTCTTATCTTCCTGTTAAACCGGGAGGAATGGGAGATGCTAAATGAAGCAGGGATAGACTTGAATTCGAGGCAAATACTGGGTGGGTGCTGGGGCTGAACCAGCCTGGCTTGTTGGGATGTGGGATCCAGGCAGGGCTGGGTCACCCCTGGGGTGATGTGCAGTGGTTTCATCATTGCTGATTTTTGTTAGTTAACTGGGAGACAAAAGGATTTTGGGAGAAAAAGGCAAAACAGGCTGAAGTTAAAAAGTAAAGTAGATTTTATTAACATACACTAAGGAAAAAGGAAGAAAGAGAAACTAAACTTAGAAGGCATTAGGGGAGAAAAAACGACAAATCAGGCTCAACTTTAAACAGATTTTAGGAACATACACTAAAGAAAGGAATAAAATTTTTCAAAGTATTTTGGGACAAAAAATGGGAAACTTTTGAAAAAATTTTTAGGAGGAAAAGGCAAAAGGCTAAACACATTTTATTAACATACACTAAGGAAAAAGGCAAGAAGGGAGAATTAAACTGTGTGTCCAAAGCAGCCCCTGAGGTGTTGGTTTCTCTTGCAGACGGCCGAGAAGGAGGAGTTTGAGCACCAGCAGAAGGAGCTGGAGAAGGTCTGCAATCCCATCATCACCAAGCTGTACCAGAGCGCAGGAGGGATGCCCGGGGGGATGCCCGGGGGGTTCCCTGGGGGAGGAGCTCCTCCCTCCGGGGGCGCCTCCTCTGGCCCCACCATCGAGGAGGTGGACTAAGGACACGGGGAAATGCATTCCACTGGCAGTGAGTGTTGGAGGAGAGCCCCACTCTGGGGCCTTGGAGTGAAGGACCCAATCCTGTAGGCACATCTGGGTTTATTTTGCCAGATTTAAAAAAAAAAAAAACCAAACCAAACTCTCCATAACTGAGCTGCTGTTAAAAAAAGCAAATTAAAAAATGAAACAAAACTTATTTTTTTTTTTTCTTCTGGGCATTTTAAATACTTGAAAGTGTGCACAGGTGGGAGATGAATACCATTGCACTTTACAGTACTGTAAATGAGTGGGAATGCAATTCATGTCCTAAAGAATAAAAACTATTTAATGGGCATCACACTGTCTCTGCCTTCACTTGTTTGTACCAGCTGTCCGGTGTAAATAAAGGAAAAAAAATTAAATCCTAAATGCAGGTAATTGCTGCTTGATTAAACACGATCCAGGTGGGTATTGCAGGGGGAAAAAGGGTTTGGAACCAGGTGCTGCTTGAGCATTTAGGATGGGTTTCTGAGAGGACATAAAATGGGTGGTAGGAAATCTCAGAATTAACTAGGCTGGAAAAGGCCTTGTAGATAAAGTCCAAACCTAAAAATTCAATCTTGCAAGTACAAAAATACTGAAAAATTACTTCTCTTTAAGGAATATAAAGCCTGAATTATTGTAATAGGTAGGGCTCTTTGGAGGTGACTGCAATTAAAGAATTTGCTGCCTGGGAGGTGGCTTTGGGTGATGTTTTCAGCAAGAATTGTTAATATTTCATAGTATTTAATGATAAAACACTGTATATACAGTACCAGTGGAGGAACAATTAATTAAATAGTAATTACAAAAATATAAAACCTCAATTAGCACTAGGTGGAAAGAACTTGAGAGGGATTATTGCGTTCAGGGCTGAAAAATCTTTTGAGTTACAGACCCTGTGAAGTGACCAAGGTGTGGCATCACCAAAAAAATGATTCTCCTTGAGCCGTTCCTGTGAGTCCTGCCCCAGGATCCCAGCAGGAATCCTCCTCTGCTCCCCTAAGTTCCAAATGTTTCACAGCGTTTTTGGGTTGTGCCAGAGCTGGGTGTGGCACCTGAGCACTGTGGGTCGACATGAAAAAAATTTAATGGGTAAAATAAAACTGTCAAAGCAATCCTGGAATTCTTTCCCCACTTCCTTTCCCAGGTAGGGGTTCAGCCATTCCTGGGAAAACCGGGATCCATCCCCAAAAAATGTCCCTTTCCCTGTCCTTCCTCAGCTGCAGACACTGACCATGAGCCCCACCGTGGTCTGGGACATCCCTGGGGTCAAAATTGGGGTCAAAACCATCCCAGAGTGCTCATCCCTGTTTGATCCCAAACCCCTGGAGCCAGAATTCCCCTGTCCCAGCCCAACCCAGGGCATTTTGGCTCAGGACAGGGGGCCAGGACTGTCCCCCAGTGTCCCCCAGCTCTGAGAATTCCCAATAACAGCTCAGGAATAATGAGAAATTAATTAATCACACCAATCAGGAGGGTTTAAACACATTTTTATTTTTAGTTTGGGGGCTCTGCTGGCACTGCTGGTGCTGAGCCACCAGATAGCAGCACCTGCCCAGGGAATGGCACAGAAATCCCTTTATTTTATTTTGGGTTCTTCCTCTGGGTTTGAATTACATCACCCCAAAATACTGATGGTGTTTATTGTGACCCACAGCAGCCCCTCTCGTTAGTGAAGTGTAAAGGTTTTTGTTGCATTGAGGCTCACAGGATGGAGATGGGGTTTGGAAAATTATATTTTGGGGTGTTTTGTGGGTTTGGGGAGTTCTGGGGGCTCTGGTTTGAACCCACAGCCTGGGGGGGCTCAGGGGGTAAAATCCTACAAAACCAGGGGACAGCAGGAGCTGCTGCAGGTCCTGCAGCCTCAGCAGCACCTGGACGAGGGCACCAGGCACTTCTAGTGAATAAAAGTGAAAACAATATCAATTTTATGGGATTTTTGCATTGATCACAACAAAGGAAACCCAAAGAATTGTTGCAAAACAGGAAAGTTCCAAACCAGGCCTTTCCCTGCAGCCAGGGCTGCCCAGAGCCTTTGGAGTGCCTGGAATGGGGCTGGACCTGGGGGTGACACAGCCTGTGCCCCTGGGATGGGGCCTGTGCCCCTGGGATGGGCTCTGTGAGCCACTGCAGAGATAAACTGAAATAAAGCTGGTTTTTTTTTGTTTTTTTGTTTTTTTGGTTTTTTTTTCCTGGGCACATCGACACGTTTCATGTATTTTAGGGGATTATTCAGCATTTTAAAGCAGCAATCCTGGTACCTGTGGGGAAGGTGTGGATTTATCCATCCCACTGCCTTCACTCGGCACAGACGGGCACTCTGCACCCTCCTCCTTCTCCTTCTCCTTCCTTCTCCTTCTCCTCTTCTCCCTTTCTCCTCCTTCTCCTTCTCTTCTTCTCCTTCTCCTTCTTCTCCTCCTCTCCTTCTCCTCCTTTTCTCCTCCATTTCCTCCTTTTCCTCCTTTTCCTCCATTTCTCCTTCCCCTTCCCCTTCTCCCCCTTCTTTCTCTTCTTCTCCTCCTTCTCCTTCTCTTCTTCTCCTCCTCTTCTCCTTCTCCTTCCCCTTCCCCTTCTTCCCCTTCTTCTTCTCCTCCTTTTCTCCTCCTTTTCTCCTTCTCCTCCTTCTCCTTCCTTCCCCCTCCCCTTCTTCTCCTTCTTCCCCTTCTCCTTCTTCTCCTTCTTCTCCTTCTTCTTTTCTCCTCCTCCTTCTTTCTCCTCCTTCTCCTCCATTCTTCTTCTCCCTCCCCTTCCCTTTCTCCTCCTCCTTCCCCTTCTTCCCCTTCTTCCCCTTCTTCTCCTTTTTCTCCTCCTCCTCCTCCTCCTCCACTCTCCCTCCTCCCCATCACCCTTTCCCCGCTGATTTCCCCCCTCTCTCTCTCTCTCTCTGTCTCCGGGGCTGATTTCCCCGGGCAGCCGTGTGGGCTCACTCCACCCCTGCAATCTCCCCTCAGTGCAATCTTTCTCCGGGCCCCGGCAAAGCGCACGGAGAGTTAACGCGCTCCATCCGCCCGCAGACCGGCATTAGGGCTGTAATTTGAAAGTGAGTGAAGCGATAATGCCGAGCCCCCGGCTTGTTGTGAGCCTGCATTAATGCAGCTCTGCCAGCGCCAGGCATGGACACGGCCATCGACTGCCGCTAATAGCGTGAAGGGAGCCTGGCGAAATTGGGGCTGATGCAGGAAATAAAGGGTATTGACCAGCCCACTGCAGCGCCACAGCGGCCTTTAATCTATTAGTGCCCTCCCTGGGGGGGTTTTAATGCAACTTTAGTGTCAATCACGGCCTGGGTCCCCTCTGTGCCCGCTGGGAGGGCGGCAGGGCTCGGGGCGGGCCGGGGCTCAGAGCTCATGGCTATCGATCGTGGCCAGCTCAGGGCTCTGGGTTATAATTATTTCATTAAACCCTTTAATGGTTATCAAATATGAACCCCCTCTCCCGTTCCATTTAGGAATTGTTGCAGTTGCTAATCCGTGTCGAGCTTGTTGTGATTAAATTGGCTGATGGTCCCGAGTGCTGGTTTGGATTGATCCCAGGAGAGCCCCTCTGCCCTGGCACTGGGATTTGGGGTTGTAGCTGGGTGATCCTGCAGATAAAACATCCCAAATAGGAGCAGGACATTGGTGCTCTCTCTGAGCTGGTTTTGCTCACGGTGGAGGAGATGTTGGGTCTCTTTCCCCACACCAGGAGCTTCTTCACTTTTTAACAGCTCTGAGGATGCTCTGCAGGATTATCTGGAGCAGGAACGAGGGACAAATTCCATGAGCACAAAACCTTCCTTCAAAGGAGATGATATTTCCATCCTGGATGGATGGATGGAGGGATGGAGGGATGGAGGGATGGAGGGATGGATGGATGGATGGAGGGATGGATGGAGGGATGGATGGATGGATGGATGGAGGGATGGAGGGATGGATGGAGGGATGGATGGATGGATGGATGGATGGAGGGATGGATGGAGGGATGGATGGAGGGATGGAGGGATGGAGGGATGAGGGATGGATGGATGGATGGATGGATGAGGGATGGATGGAGGGAGGAGGGAGGGATGGAGGGATGGATGGATGGATGGAGGAATGGACTGGAGCTGGGCCAGGGCAGCCTCAGGTTGGATTTTACAGAAAAATTTTTTCCCCAGGGAATGGGCACGGCCCCGAGGCTGCCACAGCTCCAGGAATATCTGGATATCGTGGGATTGTTTAGGTGTCTGTGCATGGCCAGGAGCAGGACTGGATGTTCCCTGTGGGTCCCTCCCAATTTAGGATGTTCCATGGTTCTTTTGGAACACATCCTGTGCCTCAGTTTCCCGTTTAAACCATGGAATTGCTTTTTTCCTCCCCCTCATTTGGAGTCTGGGGATGAAAAGGGCCAAAACATTCCTCTTATTCCAAGAGAGGCTGTTCATGCCTGTGCAAGAGGGAGAAAATTCCCCTTCCAAAGTGTTCTTGAACCCTTTATGGGAATGCAAACAATTCTGTTCTTTTAAACTCTGTTGTTTTTCCCTTAGAGCCAGACCATGGCTGCATCCCAGCTGGTCCCAAAGCTTTGGGGCAGCTTTCAGACCTCAGGAAAAGCTCAGGCTGCTGCTGCAGGAGCTTTTCCCTCTTCCCAAGGTGTGTTATTCTCCACGTGGGCACCTTGTACCGGCACAAACCAGGGGGTTTTGGGGGGCTCCTCTTGCTTCCTCACCCTCCACAGGTGCAGGGGCTGTTCCTGGCACGATTTCTGTGGGATTTGGGCTTGGTTCTGTCAAAGTGAACTATGAATTCCTCTTCATTTCACTTCTCCTCCCTGTGAGTGCCACATTAAGCCAGGCTTTAATTCCTGGAGCAGGAAAATCCCTGAAGAGCTGCAGGAATCCCAGGGACCCTCAGCAGCTGCCCCAGGGCTCCCTCCTGCCCTCTGCCCCACCCCAAACCACAGAGAGGGATCAAACCCAGGTGTGGGGAGTTGGGAATGCATTTGTATTCCGGATCCATGGGAAGCCTGTGCTGGCTGGCACCTTTCCATTAAAGCCCGGGATGCTCTGGAAGAAGCTCTATCTTAATTTGAGCAAAGTGATTCCTGTTTCTGTGGGCAGGCAGTGCAGTTCCTGCAGAGTCCTTTATCAGTATTCTGTGCTGCCGCCTGGCAGCTGCTCATTTGCTGTTGCCTCAACCTGTGCTGACCTCATTTTCTCTCACAGAGCAGTGAAGGATTTGGTAAAAATTAGTTATATTAGTGGCTCCCGATCCAGCCAGTTTATTTGTGATATGACAAATATTTCAGCCATTAGGATCTTTCCATCTCTTAGCAGCTTAAATGCACTCACTTATATTCCAAATCACTGCTTAATTTAAAAGCCTATTTGTGCAGATTGGCGCAGGCAGGGAGGAAAAACTGCAGAACGCTCACCCCTCCAAACAGGGCTGAGCAGAGCCGGGGATTGGATCCCCCAAACCCCAGAACTTCACACTCCCAATAATCACTGCGAGAACACCACGGGCACAGCAATTCCAGGGGGGAATTGGGAGTGAGATGGGAATGCAGGGGAGGGAGGGAGGGAGGGAGGGAGGGAGGGATGGATGGATGGATGGATGGATGGATGGAGGGATGGAGGGATGGATGGATGGAGGGATGGATGGATGGATGGACGGAGGGATGGATGGATGGATGGATGGATGGACGGAGGGATGGATGGATGGAGGGATGGATGGAGGGATGGAGGGATGGATGGAGGGATGGATGGAGGGATGGATGGATGGACGGAGGGATGGATGGATGGAGGGAGCTGGTTTTGCTCACGGTGGAGGAGATGTTGGGTCTCTTTCCCCACACCAGGAGCTTCCTCACTTTTTAACAGCCCTGAGGACACTCTGCAGGATTATCTGGAGCAGGAATGGGGGACAAATTCCATGGGCACAAAACTTTCCCTTAACAGAAATGATATTTCCCTCCTGGATGGATGGAGGGATGGATGGATGGATGGATGGATGGATGGATGGATGGATGGATGGATGATGCCTCCCTCCCTCCCAGGTGGCTGTTCCTCAGTTTCCCCTCTCTCCCTCCCTGCCCCGCTGGGGTTTTGGGAGCCAGGCTGTCACCCCCGGGTGTGGGGATGAGGACAGAGGTCACTGCAGGGCCAGGGAAGGGCAGGAGGCATTAAAAGCTCTCCTGGCAGCAGAGAGGAAATGATGGGATAGTTTGGAAGGGATCTTAAAGCTCCTCCCACCCCCCTGCCCTCGCCTTCCACTGTCCCAGGTCACTCCAGGCCCCGTCCAGCCTGGCCTGGGACACCCCCAGGGGAGTGCTCTGGCTCTTGGGGGATGTTTCCATGTTCCCACACCCCAAACATTGCCACAACCTCAGTGACCTCTCAGGTGTCTCCATCCCCGGCTCAGGGCGGGCAGGGCTGGGAGCTCCGGGGAGGTGTTGGGATCACTCCAGCTCCTCCCAAACCCAGCCAGGCCTTCCCTCCACCCCAGGAGCCTCCAACTCTTCCTTTAGAGCCCTGGGCATGTTTATTACTTATTACAGATATTTATATTTTATTTTTATTTATTTGTATTCGCTGGAGATAACAGCAGGATGTGACTCTGGGGTTGCTTTAAGGGACGGGTGCAGATCCCAGGGAAACCCCAGGACTGTCCTTGTTCTCTCCTTCTCTGTGTCCCCTCAGGAAATTCTCTTTTTAGGGGTTTTTATTTCCTCCTGGAGAACTTCTCAGTCTCTTTTTAAGTTGATTTTTTTTTTCCCCCCTGGGGAACTTCTCAGTGATCTTTTAGGGTTTCCCCCCTCCCCAGAAAAAGATTAAAGAATAAAAGATTAATAAATGAATAATTAAAGAATAAAATAATAAAGATTAAAGAATAAAGAATAAAAAATAAAGACGAATAAAATAAAGAATAAAGAATAAAGAATAAAGAATAACATAAAGAATAAAGAATGAATAATGACAAATAAAGATTAAAGAATAAAGAATAAAAAATAAAGACTAATGAAAAATAAAAAGTAAAAACGAAGAATAAAAATGAAGAATAAAGAATGAAGAATATCCTAAATATTAAAGAATAAAAATTAAAGAATAAAGACTAATAAAGAATAAAAAACCTAATAATAAAGACTAAAGAATGAAGAATGAAGACTAAAGAATTAAGATTAAAGAATAAAAATTAGTAATAAAGACTAAAGAATGAAGAATAAAGAATAAATATTAAAGAATAAAAATTAAAGAATAAAGAATAATAAAGAATAATAAATAATGACTATTAAAGAATAAAGAATAAAAAATTAATATTAAAGCCTAAAGAATGAAGAATAAAGAATAAAGATTAAAGAATAAAAAGGAAGAATAAAAAAGGAAGAATAAAGAATAAATATTAAAGAATAAAGAATAAAAAATTAATAATAAAAAATAAAGAATAAAAAAATTAATAATAAAAAATAAAGAATGAATAATAAAGAATAAAGATTAAAGAATAAAGATTAAAGAATAAAAATAAAGAATAATAAAGAATAATAAAGAATAAAAATGAATACTAAAGAATGAAGAATAAAGAATAATAAAGAATGAAGAATACAAATAAATAATTACTAAATTTCCCTGCACCTTTCACAACTGGGGCCCACTGGGGACAGATTTAATTACAAGAAAAAACCTTCCCAAACTGTAATTCTTGTTCACCACCTCCCAAGTCTCTGAGAGTTCACACACTGATGGAAATGGATCGATTCCTCCTTATATTAAAAGCTTCCAAAATAAAAAAAAAAACCTCTCAACTTTAAAAAAAAATAAATAAAACCAACCCCAAACCCACCTCCCGAGCTGCAATTAAAATCACCTGTTAACTCCAAAAGGCCTTTTTTTATTTAAAAAAAAAAAAAAAAGATTTTTATTTAATCGATTGGATGTGAAATGCCTTTTACACTCAGCCCTGGGAACTGCTGGTGCCCCGCTGGGTAAGGCCCCATTGGAGATGTTGATCAGGACTCTGCACTTTTCCCTCTCCTCTCTGCAGAATTCTCAGGCTCCTTATCGACAGCTCGCATCTGTCGGGGAGGTTTGGACTTTGCTGGAGAGAAAAGGGGTTTTTTTTATTTAAAAAAAATTAAATAAATGAAGGTTGTAATGGCTCGATTGGTGTGTGTGTGTGCGGCGGCTGGAGAAATAAATCAGCTCTGAATGGGCTCAGAGTGGGAGAAGTGTTGGGGCTCCTTGTTTTAGAGAAGGAAAATGTCATTTTCCCAAAAAGTTTAGTGGAAAAAACACCTTCCCTTCCTCCTGTATTTTTGTAATTTTTATCTCTTGTTATGAATTTCTTTGCAATTAATAAATGTTTTTTATCTCTTGCCATGAATTTCTTCATTATAATAAACCTTGTGGTGCTGATTTGGTCCTCTTCAAGCTCTGGTTTGGACTATTTAGAATTTTTAAAATTAATTTAGAATATTAAGTTTAATATTTATTTAATATTTTTATTAAATTCCTTTATTATTTAATTTTTATTATTTAATTTAGAATTTTTTTTAATTGGGGCTGGACTTTGCTGATCCCTGTTGGTGCTGATTTGGGTCCTCCTCAATCTCTGGCTTTGACTACTTAGATTTTTTAAAAAATAAATTTAGAATATTTAATGTAATATTTATTTAATATTTTATTAAATTTAATATTTATTTAATATTTATTTAATTTAGTATTTATTATTTAATTTAGAATTTATTTTTTTTTAGGGCTGGACTTTGCTGCTCCCTGTGGGTGCTGATTTGGGTCCTCCTCAAGCTCTGGCTTTGACTATTTAGAATTTTTAAAAATCAATTTAAAATATTTTATTTAATTTACTCAGCCCAAAATTCCTCTTTAATAAGACACATTTTAACTGTGTTTAAACCCAGCCCAGCCTCTTTAAGCTGAGCTTCCTGAGGATAAAAACTCCTCCTAAATTAACCAAAACCCCTCCTAAATTACACATCAAAACAAATACACATAAAAATAAATAACACATAAAAATAAAACCATAAAATTTCCCCCCAAACCCATGCCTGGCACCTCCTGCAGTTTTCTCCAATATCTTAATTTTTAGGGGAAAAAAAAAAGGCCATTTTTGGGCTTCTCAGCCCAAAATTCCTCTTTAATAAATTCCTCTTTAATAAATTCCTTTTTAATAAATTCCTCTTTAATAAAACACATTTTAACTGTGTCTAAACCCAGCCCAGCCTCTCTAAGCTGAGCTTGCTGAGGATAAAAACCCCGCCTAAATTACCCAAAACCCTTCCTAAATTACATATTAAAATAATTACACATCAAAATAAATATCACACCAAAATCAATAACACATAAAAATAAATAAGACATAAAAATAAATAACACATCAAAATAAAACTATAAAATTTCCCCCCAAACCCAGATCTGGCACCTCCTGCAGTTTTCTCCAATATCTTAATTTTTAGGGGAAAAAAAAAAAGGCCATTTTTGGGCTTCTCAGCCCAAAATTCCTCTTTAATAAATTCCTCTTTAATAAATTCCTTTTTAATAAATTCCTCTTTAATAAAACCCATTTTAACTGTGTTTAAACCCAGCCCAGCCTCTCTAAGCTGAGATTGCTGAGGACAAAAACTCCTCCTAAATTACCCAAAACCCCTCCTAAATTACACATCAAAACAAATACACATATAAATAAATATCACACCAAAATCAATAACACATAAAAATCAATAACACATCAAAATAAAACCATAAAACTTCCCCCCAAACCCAGATCTGGCACCTCCTGCAGTTTTCTCCAATATCTTATTTTTTAGGGGAAAAAAAAAAAAGGCAATTTTTGGGCTGCTCATCCTAAAATTCCTCTTTAATAAATTCCTCTTTAATAAATTCCTCTTTAATAAATCACATTTTAACTATGTTTAAACCCAGCCTCTCTGAGCTGAGATTGCTGAGGATAAAAACTCCTCCTAAATTACCCCAAACTCCTCCCAAATTACCCCAATTACAGTTTGATGAGCCCAGAGTTTGTTTCCACACTTTAAATTCAATTTTTTTTTACTCCAGAACCTCAGTTAATTACAAAACCACAACAGGTTAAAGTGGCCCGGGCACCAAGGTGATAAATCTGGCCATAATTAGGGGGTTATTGTAGGAGATTAATTAGGAGAGCTGTAATTAGCCCATTTTGCCCCATTTTCATTGAGCAGCCAACAAAAAAAAAACAAAACAAAACAAACAAAAAAAAAAAAAAAAAATCCAATGGAAAAATATTTTAATTTAACAGCCGTTCTCAGCTTAGGGGTGATGGAAGAGATTTAATTATTTATTGAGAACTATGAGGTGGAGAAATCTCCTTTTTTTTTTGTGACAGGAGTGGGGGAAAAGTGAGGCTGGCAGCCAAAAAAAAAAAAATTTAAAAAAAAAATCAAATACTCATCAGTTTTAACTGGAATTTTGGTGTCAGTGCAGGAGGAAATCTGGGAGTCCCCTCTGTCACTTTGGGTGGGTTTAATTGCAAACTTTAATTGGCAAAAATTCACTTTTCTTTTTTTTCTGGGGGGGATGAGGGACTACTGGGCACTGCCAGGGAGAGCCTGAGCTCCCCAAACACCAAAAATTTCCTTTTTTTTTGACCCAAATTTTCCTGTTTTTTGGTCCCCAAGTGAACAAAATATTTCCTGTTTTTCGGTCCTCAAGCACCAAAAATTTCCTGGTTTTCAGACCCCAAACACTCCAAATTTCCTGGTTTTGGTCCCCAAATTTCCTGGTTTTTTGGGTTCCAAGCAACGAAAATTTCCGGCTTTTTGGTCCCCAAGAACTCCAAATTTCCTGGTTTTTGGTCCCCAAACACCCAAAATTCCTGGTTTTTTGTTTCCCAAGCACTCCGAATTTCCTCTTTTTTTGGTCCCCAAACACCCCAATTTTCCCATTTTTTGGTCCCCAAATGCCCTAAATGTTTCCTGGTTTTCGGTCCTCAGGCAGCAAAAATTCCCTGTTTTTTGGACCCCAAACACCCCAAATTTCCTGGCTTTGGTCCCCAAATTTCCTGGGTTTTTGGGTCCTCAAGCACCAAAAAATTTCCTGCTTTTTGGTCCCCAAACACCCAAAATTTTTTTCTTTTGGACCCCAAATTTCCTGTTCTTTTTGGACCCCAAATTTTCCTGTTTTTTGGTCCCCAAAAGCACCAAAAATTTCCTTCTTTTTCGTTCCCAAAATCCCTGGGGTTTGGTCCACAAGCACCCCAAATTTTCGTGGTTTTTTTTTTTCCCCCAAATTTTCCTTCTTTTTGTTCCCCAAACACCCCCAAAATTCCTGTTTTTTGGACCCCACGCACACCAAATTTCCTGTTTCTTTGGGTCCTCAAGCACCAAAAATTTACTTCTTTTTGGCCCTCAAGAACCTCAAATTTCCCAGTTTTTGGTCCTCAACCACCCCAATTTTCCTGTTTCTTCGTCCCAAACACTCCAAATTTCTCAGTTTTTGGTCCCCAAGCACCCAATTTTCCTGTTTTTTGGTCTCTGAACACCAAAAATTTCATTTTTTGGTCCCCAAGCACCCAAAATTTTGGTTTTTTGTTCCCCAAACACCCCAAACCTCCTGTTTTTTGCCACCTCCACCTGCCCAATGCCAGGGGCTGTTCCAGGCCCCTCTGGGTGGGTTTAAACCCTGAATTTGGGGCTGAGTTTGGCTTTTCCCATCACCCTGACAGGGGGAAAAGGGAAAAAACTGGGGAATTTGGGAGATTCCAGCTGTGCCTTTTCCAGGGAGAGGAAGAATTTTTAATTCAGGCACCCAGGGTCTAATAATTGAGTCTTTCTGCTGGTGAAATTCAGAATATTTGTGCTGTCAGAGCTGCTGATGGAGCCTGGAAAACTCTCCCGTGGGATCTTCAGATAAGAAAAATAAAAACCTCAAAAAAATCCTAATTTTCCTTAAATTTAAACAAAATCACCAATCCCTGGTGTGGTGGCACAACCCATATTTAACATCTCAGGGGTTTTATTTTTTGGGGAGTTTTGTTTGGTTGGTTTTTTTGTTTTGTTTTGGGGTGGGTTTTTTTTGTGTTTTGGGGTTTTTTTTGGTTCGGTTTGGTTTGGTTTTTTTTGGTGGCTTTTTTTGGGGTTTTTTTTGGATTTGGTTTTTTTTGGTGGTGGTTTTTTTTGTGTGTGTGTGTTAGGTGTTTTTTTGGAGGTTTTTTGGGTTTTTTTTTTTGTTTTGTTTTTGTTTTGGTTTTGGTTTTGGTTTTGGTTTTGGTTTTTTTGGTGTTTTTTTGGTGTTTTTTTGGGGGGGGGTTTTGGGGTTTTGTTTTGTTTTGTTTTGTTTTTTCGGGGTTTTTTTGGGTGGGGTTTTTTTTTTGGGTTTTTTACATTTTTTTTCCAATCCCCCTGGATTTGGCTGTTCATTTCCCTGGCCTGGAAAACCTTTTCCCCCCAGCAGATGAACCACCAAGACCTTTCCCTTTCTTGTGCATTTAGGGGTGAAAAATCCCCAGCGAGGGCTCCATTAGCATCATCTCTGTGCCTGCACCCCACACTCACTGAGGGCACAAAAGCAGCAGCTGCTTCATTAGGACTTGTTTAATTAATCCTGACACGGGCAGTTGTTAGTGGGGACAATGTCCTTTGGGTGAAGGGATGGGGAAGTGAGAAAAGATGATTTTTTTTTGCTGGTTCTTGGAGTTTCTTTCAGTGTTAAAGCTGATTTTGTTCATAGAAAGGTCCCTGGTTTTGGGCCTGGCTTAGAGGGGGTTAATTTATCTCTGGAGGTTTGGAGTTGTTTGTAAATTTAGATTTTTTTAAAATCAGAAAATGCACAGTCAACACTGGCAGGGAGGACTCTAAACGGTGTGAGAGGGATTCCTGTGTTCAAGAAAATTAAAGTTGCCTTAATTGTTTTTCTTTCCTTCCTTCCTTCCTTCCTTCCTTCCTTCCTTCCTTCCTTCCTTCCTTCCTTCCTTCCTTCCTTCCTTCCTTCCTTCCTTCCTTCCTTCCTTCCTTTACCAAGATAAGCAAACCCAATCAGAATTAACCCATCCTCCAGCACACCCATGCAGAGTTCCTTTTTTCCCCAGAACCTTGATAGAGCCCAGAATTGGCGAAATTCCCTTTTCCAGCCTCCCAAACCCAAATAATCTGAATTAATCCATCCTCCAGCACACTCATGCAGAATCCTTTCCTCTCCAGGACCTTGATGAAGCCCAGAATTGGCGAAATTCCCTTTTCCAGCCACCTAAATCCAAATAATCTGAATTAACCCATCCTGCAGCACACCCATGCAGAGTTCTCTGTTCCCCAGAAATGTTGATGGAGCCCAGAATTGGCAAAATTCCCTTTTCCAGCCTCCCAAACCCTGACAGTCACAATTAATCCATCCTCCAGCACACATATGCGGAGTTCCTTGCTCCTCAGCACCTTGATGAACCCCAAAATCGGTGAAATTCCCTTTTCCAGCCTCCCAAACCCTGATAATCAGAATTAATCCATCCTCCAGAGTCCTTTCCTCCCCAGCACCTTCCTGAAGCCCAGAATTGGCAAAATTCCCTTTTCCAGCCTCCCAAATCCAAATAACCAGAATTAATCCATCCTCCAGCACACCCATACAGAGTCCTTTGCTCCTCAGCACCTTGATGAACCCCAAAATTTGTGAAATTCCCTTTTCCACCCTCCCAAACCCTACAATCAGAATTAATTCTTCCTCCATCACACCCATGCAGAATTCTTTGCTCCCCAGGACTTCCATGAAGCCCAGAATTGGCAAAATTCCCTTTTCCAACCTCCCAAATCCAAAAAATCAGAATTAACCCATCCTGCAGCACACCCATGCAGAACCCTTTACTCCCCAGAAATGTTGATGAATCCCAGAATTGGTGAAATTCCCTTTTCCAACCTCCCAAACCCTGACAATCCATCCTCCAGCACACCCATGCAGAGTTCTCTGTTCCCCAGAATTATTGCTGAACCCCAAAATTTGTGAAATCCCCTTTTCCAGCCTCCCCTTTTGCTCCCAGCAGCTCCGAGCTCTGCCTCCAATTCACTCAGATTTGGTGGGAGCGACTTATTAGGGGAACATTAATAAAACTTGTTACCCTTAATTGGAAGAAAAGCTTAAATAAAGCTCAAGGCTTGAGGCATTAATGGATGGCAGAGGGAGGAAGGATCCAGGCTTCCTGTCCTTTTAGGATTGGATGGAAACAAGCTCCAAAGGCACCAGGGCTAAATTAGAGGAGATGGCTTTCCATAATTTCTCCAAACAATCACTTAATGGGAGCGGTGTAATTCCACGAAATAGGTGAATGGAGTACTGATCCATTTTGTGGAACCATCAATAAACTAAACCTTGCTTTTAAGATTAAACCGAGAGAAAAAAAGAAAAAAAAAAAAGGCAAAAAAAAAATAAAGCTCCCCCCCCCCCCCCCAAAAAAAAAAAAAAAAAAACAAAAAAAAAAAAAAAAACCTACAGGCAGCAAAAGGAGGAAAAAAAAAAAAAAAAAAGGAGTATTTATCTTTACACAGAAAATTTGTGTGCTAGTAAAGTGCAGGCAGTGACAGGAATTTCAATTATTTAATCAAAAAGAAAATGAAAGTGGCTTTAAGTGTTGTGATTTGAGCCAGTGAAATCTAATGTGGGCTCACATTGAATATGAGGAAAATGGGAAGAAAATTAAAGCTGCTCCTACTTAAATCATGTGGTTACAAATGGTAAATTAGTTTCTCGATGTTTTCATTTAAGTGTTTAAGTGGAAGGTTTTATTCTTAATGTAGTGTTGTGACACAGAATAAAAACCTTATCTGTCTCTATGGCTTTTTTTTTTTTTTTTTCCTTTTTTTTTCCTTTTTTCCTTCCCCCCTCTCGGTGCTGCTGCCTTAGAAGGGGGGAAAAAAAAAAAAAGGGAAAAAAAAAAAAGCTGCAGCAAAGCTCGGCTGCTTTTTGTGAAAATTGGGAGGCGAGATGCTTTCACCACAGGCTCATTAAGGTAATAGATGAATAATGTCTATTAAAAATGCACTAGGCTAAATGAATTGAGTGTGTGCTGGGAGTGAGCTCGGAGCTTGCTGGAGGACACAAACTGGGAAATTCGCCTTTATTTTTATTTTTTTTTCGGAGTTTATTTGGGGTTTCGAGGGTTGGTCTCATCCTGAGAGAAATACACACAGAGATTTTAGTTGGGAGTGTGAAAGAAAACCCCTCAACTCCCCAAATCTCTCAATATTTTGGAGAATATTTGCCATAATTCCTGGATTCTCACATTTCTGCCTCCAAGCTCGTGGCCCTTGACCTGCAGGTTTAATTTTCCACCTTATTTTTCAATAATTGTCGGCAAACTCTTCTGCAAAGGCTCCTGAAGGCCAAAGCTGGGTCATCCAAACTCAAAAAAAATCCAAAATTTGGGCAGAAAATCCCTTTTTTTTCTGCATTGTTGAATGTGGTGATTCCACTGAGCATCTCCAACATCACATTTGAGGAGCAGAAAACACATTTATGAACTAGAAATCCAATTTTCCATTTGGATGGGGGTTCAACCAAGACCCAAAAATCCCAAATTTCCTCCCACCAGTGAGATATCAGCAGAGTTGGATTTTTCTATCACATTTCTCCAGTTGGAAAAAAGAAATTCCAAACTCATTCCAGGGACTTCCAGGGATGGGGAAATGTATGTTTGAGGTTGTTAATTGTCCAATTAATTTACATTAAATTGGCTCCTGGAAAGAGGAGATTTAGAGAGGGAGAGATGTACAAGAATCAATTTTTTAAAGTTATTATTTTAAATTTTTTTTATTTTTTTGAGCAGGAAAAAATGTTAAAATCAAACCCTAATGTCAAAGTGTTAAAATCTAATATTAATTCCTAATAAATAGGCAAATCCTGGGCTAAATAAAAAAATAAATGGCTTTGAAAAATCCTGCAAATATTATGTGGTTAATTTGTTATGAGGTATCTGCCTTCATCACTCTTTGTCTTAATATTAAATTTTAATATTTTAATATTTATCATTTTAATAGATATTAAATATTAATATATATTATAGACACAATATACAATATATATTTACAATAGATATTACATGTTTATTATACATATTCTCATATATTAATATTAATATATATTATATATAATATTATATATTATATATTATATATTTATATGTTTGTATATAATATATATAATATATTAATATATATTGGATACAAATATATATTTTTATATAATATATAATATATATTATATATTATTTATTTATTAAATATATATTATTTATAATATATATTATATATATATATTATAATATATATTTTATATATATAAAAATTGATTTTGACAATTGTGAGGGAGTATTTTGAACATCAGACACCAACCCCTCCCTTGGAATTCCTCACCCTCAGCAATGGACAAAATGCCATTTCCAAAGGCAATTTCCACTTTTAAAGCATTATTTGAAGATGCATTTGTGAGATGCCGACTTGATTCTCTCTCTCTTTTTTTTCTTTTTTTATTTTTATTTTTATTTTTTTCCCCCTTTTTCCCCCTCCCAAGGCCTGTCATCCACTTCTGGAGTGCTTAAAATAAAGTGCACAGATAGAGGGGAAGCTGAAAGAGTCAAGAAGCCACATAATACAAAAATGTTTCGAGTAAAGTGTGTTACTCAGATCTTTCTAAAGTACATTTCTGCCTTTATTCTGAAGGCCACAGCACAGCCAACTCTGCCTAATGCAAGTAATGGAACCAATCTCTGCCTTTGATCATCAAAAAGGTGATTTTTTTTTCCCCCTTTTTTATTTTTTTTATTTTTTTCTTCTATTTTTATTTTGTTTTCTAAACCGGTTTTGGGGGCAAACATGAAAGAAAACAAGGTTTAATTATCCTGAAATGAAGAACAATTTCCTTTTTGCTGTGCAGGTGACACAGGAACATCCCAGGTGGGAGTTGGGACTTTTGTGAGCACGGAAGGTGAAATTTGTGTGTTTAAACCAGGTGGAAAAGCCAAGCCAAGTGCACCAAGGCTGGTCTTTGGTGATTTATAAATCCACTTTCCACTGGAATTGACCTTTTAACTGCAGCCTGAACGGCGGATCCAAAAGCTGAGTGCGGAGTTTGTGAATAACCACAGATTTTCCAGGGAAAAAAGGGCTCAAAATATCAACCCAGAAAGGGAGAGTTGTGCAGAGAGCAGGAGATAAATGTGCTCATCCTCATCACAAACACTCCTTTCCTCTGCATATTCATTGTGATGCATCAAATATCATTTAAAGGCTTAGAAAATGGATTTTTTTATTCCCCAGGTTGGATGTTTTCTGTGTGTCGGGTTTGGGAGGAGCTGTGGGGTCAGGCTGGGTGCTCAAGCAGCTCCCTCTGACCTCGGGGTGCAGATTATTTTATTTTTGAGGATTCAGAATGAGAAAATTTTAAGCTAGAAGGCAAAAAGTGGAATCAAAAAGGGTTCAGGGTGTTTGTGTCGTGCAGGTTTTTGTGCTCCAGGGGGTTTTGTAGAAGTTGCTCCTCACTTTCCTGCAGGTTGGGGATTATTTATTCCAAGGGTTTCTTAACTGCAAATTGAGGATTATTTTTTCCAGGAGTTTCATAACTGCAGGTTGGGGATTATTTATTCCAAGGGTTTTTTACCTGCAGATTTGGGATTATTTATTTCAAGGTTTCTTACTCCAGGTTGAGGATTATTTATTCCAAGGACTTCTTAACTGCAGATTGGGAATTATTTATCTCAAGGGTTTCTTAACTCCAGGTTGGGGATTATTTATTCATTCCAAGGATTTCTTAACTGTAGATTGGGGATTATTTATTCCAGGGTTGAGGATTATTTGAGGCTTCAGAACAAGACATTTTTTAAACTAGAAAGCAAAAAAGTGGAGTCTAAAACAGTTAAAGGTGTTTGTGTGGTGCAGGTTTTTGTGCTCCAGGGGGTTTTGTAGAAGTTGTTCCTCACTTAACTGCAGGTTGGGAATTATTTACTCCAAGGGTTTTTTAACTGCAGATTTGGGATGATTTTTTTCCAGGGGTTTCTGAGCTGAAGGTTGAGGATTATTTATTCCAAGGGTTTATCAATTGCAGATTTGGGATTATTTATTCTAAGGGTTTCTTACCTGCAGTTTGGGGGTGGTTTATTCCAAGGGTTTATTACTCCAGGTTGAGGATTATTTATTCCAAGAGTTTCTTAACTGCAAATCAAAGATTATTTATTCCAAGGATTTCTTAACTACAGATTGGGAATTATTTATTCCAAGGGTTTCTGAATTGTAGATTGAGGACTATTTATTCCAGGGGTTTCTTAACTCCAGGTTGAGGATTATTTATTCCAGGGGTATCATAACTGCAGATTGGGGATGGTTTATTCCGAGGTTTTCCCTGGGTGGGAAAGGCACAAGAGGTTTTTCCTCTGAGCTGCAGAGTGTGGCCAATAATGAGAGGGAAGCCCCAGAAAACAGGAGGAAAAACAATGGGAATAAAATACAGGTTGGATGGGCAAGAAAGGGAAAAAGGAGGATTATCCCACCCCAGAGGTTAAACACAAGGATGTCCCTGGTTCACACACCCCAAAATCAGGGAAACAAGGGAAACTGAGCCACCAGTGCAGGAAAAGGGGGAATTAAAGGTGGGGCTGTGCCGGTGGTTGTTCCACAGCTGGAAGGAGAGCAGAGCTTTAACCTGATGGAGGCCACAACAAAGCAGGACCACAGCAGCAGGGATGGATTTTTCCCAGAGCTGAGGATTAGCCCAGATCCCAAAGTACAGATGGCCCCGGGTGAAATAATCAGCCCTGGGCGCCCCCAGGGAGCCGCAGTGCCCCAGGGACGGGCACAGAGAGGGATTGACAGGGAGGAAAATGAAGAGCAGGAGAATTGAGAGCAGGTCCCAGGGAAAGTTCTGAGCCTCCCTCCTGATTGCTGAGTCGTTCTGGAGAGAAAGGAAAGGGAAGGGAGAAGGAAAGAGAGGGGGAGAGAGAGAAAGAGGGAAAGGAAAGAAAAAGAGACACAAGAGAGGGGGAAAAAGGGACAGAGGGAAAGAAAAAGAGAGAGAGAAAAAGGGAGAGAAAGAGGAAAGAGGAAAGAGGAAAGAGGAGGGGAGGGAAGGGAAGGGAAGGGAAGGGAAGGGAAGGGAAGGGAAGGGAAGGGAAGGGAAGGGAAGGGAAGGGAAGGAAAGGATTTATCTTGCTGGGTTTTGGAAATGTCCAGATCACTCTGCTGAAGCTGAAAACAACTATCAGGTAATTTAAAAGGTCTCAATTAATTAGTGTCACTTTCAAGGGAAGTGTTTCGATCAGAGCTGTCAATGTTACTGCTGTTATTCTCTGCCTTGAAAAAACATTCAGGGTTATCTGATAATGACGCAAATTTTCAGTGCAGAGATAAAATTCTGGGTTTGGGAACGGAACTGCTGAACCACCCATGGATAGCAGAGTTTGGGAGCTGTGAGGAACCTGGAGTCTTGTTACACTATCAATTTTTATCCCTTTCTATCCCCAAAGGTTCCTGCAATTCTTGGATGGATCTTCCCCTGTCACCAACTGACTCTGTTTTACACCACAGACACAGACTCTGGGATTCAGGAGGCTGAAAATGACTCCTTTATTTCTGGGATGTGTCTCCCTTTTATCCCATTTCACACAGACCAATTGGATTGGTGACACAAAGACAAACCTCTTCACTCCCATTGGTCAGAGCAGAGGGACAGCAAGGAGAAGTCCCTCCTGGGGAAAGGAATGAATAACAAAGGGACAGCTACAAAAACATTTCTCCTGTTTACAGAAAATTCCCTGGGAAAGGAATTTCAGAAAACCAAAACACCTCAGGCACAAACCAGGGCTACAACCAACCCCAGTGAGGAGGCAAAATCCTCTTTGGAGCTTCATTTCCCCTCTGTGAGCCCTGAGACAACACCAAACCCACCCTCCGAACTCTCCCTGAGCCATTTCCAGGGCAGAGCAGAGGCTTTCCAGCATAAATATTCCCAGAATCACCCAATACCCCAAACTGGAAGGGCCCCAAGGGGAGTTCAGCTCCTGTTTCTCTGTGGCAAAGCTGAAATTCCAGGAACATTCCCAGCCTGGTGCTCTGGGGGCTCCCACTGAGCAGAATTGACAAAATCCTTCAGCACCAACACGTCCATCCCTCCCCTGGGTGTTCCACAGGGTGCCAGGGGAACCTGAGCCTGTGGAGAAAAGGCAGATTTAGGAAAAGGCAGATTTGGGCCAAGGTAGATTCAGGAAAAGGCTGATTTGGGCCAAGGTAGATTTAGGAAAAGGCAGATTCAGGAAAAGGCAGATTTGGGCCAAGGCAAATTCAGGAAAATGCAGATTTGGGCCAGGGCACAGAGGATGGAGCTGGGGAGAGGGGCTGGAACAATCCAGGAGTGTTTTTCCCTCTCCCCAGCAGCACAGACACTCGGGAATGGGAAGTGGCTGAGCCTGAAGCATCACACAAGGAACATTCTCCATTAAGCCCAGCTTTGTGCTCAAAAGCTTGTTGTGCCTTACGTGTGTGGCTACTCAGCCCCGGCTCTTCAGCCCTCTCTGCCTCAGCCAGGCTCCCATTTGGAGCCTATCAAGGCTGTCTGTTTTTAATTTAACCCTTCCTTTTGGAGTGGATTGGTCTTGAAAGGCACGAAAAGGCCGGGCTCCTGAGCTGCCTCACCTCCTCAAGAGGCACGGTGAGGTAAGTGCCTGTATTTTTAAACCACACCAAATTTATCCCTGATGCTGCACGCTGGAATGAAGCTGCAGCATCAAGGCAGCCGTGCTGACCTCTGAGATGACCCCCAGGTTTTAAAGTCAAATCCATCTCTGTTTCCTTGGGAAAAATTCTCCCTGTGAGATGTTCAAGTGATGCCAAGTGTGCTGGTGTGGGTCTGAGCAGAGCACCCCAGGAATGGGGGTGCCTCATTTCCAGAAGGTTTATAAACCTCCTGGAGCCCGTAAAAATAATTGTTATTTTATTGAAGGAGTAAGGGACGAGCTCCACAGCAGTGTGGATGGGCTTAGATAAAAGTCATCAGGGGTTTGGGGTGTCAGGCTGAGATTTACAGAGTGCCCTGAGGTGTTTGGGGGGTGGGAAAAGGGACAATTCTGGTCCTTCCCTCTGGTTCCTCCCAAATGGGGAGGGAAACACCCAGTGAGGGAAACAGCTCAAGCTGCAGCTTCTCCTGGTCCTGATCCCAAATCTGATCCTGGTTCTGATCTCAAACCTGATCCTGGTCCTGATCTCAAACCTGATCCCAAATCTGATCCTCATCCCAAACCTGATCCTGGTCCTGATCCCAAACCTGATCCTGATCCCAAACCTGATCCTGATCCTCATCCCAAACCTGATCCTGGTCCCAAACCTGATCTTGGTCCTGATCCCAAACCTGATCCTGGTCCCAAACCTGATCCTGGTCCTGATCTTGATCCCAAACCTGATCCTGGTCCCAAACCTGATCCTGGTCCTCATCCCAAACCTGTTCTGACCTGGTCCTGGTCCTGGTCCTGATCCTGATCCTGATCCTGTTCCTGTTCCTGTTCCCAATCCCAATTCCAAACCTGATCTTGTTCCTGATCCTGTTTCTCATCCTGATCCTGTTCCTGATCCCAATTCCAATCCTGATCTCAAACCTGATCCTGATCCTGTTCCCCATCCTGGTCCCAAACCTGTTCCTGATCCTGTTCCCGATCATGATCCTGGTCCTGTTCCCAAACGTGTTCCTGACCCTGCTCCCCCTGGTTTTCCCTCACTCCTGCAGGGGCTGATCTTTGGGGCAGTTTCTGCTGTGGGGCCCCTCCCCAGGGTCTGTTCTCCATTGGGGTGTGTGGGGACCCCTCTGTGTGTGTCCCTGGTCTGGGAAAGGCTGATCCAGCACCCAGGGGCTGCTCCTGGCCGTGTTTGGGGGTGAAACCCACACTCTGGGCCCCTCACCCCAGGGACCTGCAGACAGGGACAAATAGGGGAAAACAGGTAAAAGACTTTTGGGGTGAAGCCACACCTGGCACCCCATTTCTGTCACACAACCATGTGAAATGTTAAATACTGTAAAATCCCCTGGATGTGAGGAGGGCAGAGCCTGGCCTTGCTGTCCTGTCTCCTCTCCGCAGTTTGGGTTTATTTATCCCCTCTGCTCTGGCCCCAAAACATCAGCAGGGAGAGTCTGCCGTGCCTGAAGCACCACTGTGTGATTTGGGGACGAGTTTTGGTGCCATGAACACCAATGACCAGCCCCTTTCCTGCTCTGCCTCATCTCCCCATGCCCTGAATGAGGGGAACCCCCAAACCAGCCCTGTCCGTGTTCTCCCCCAGCTCTGAGCCGGTCTGGCTGCAGTGATGGAGATTTCATCTCTCAGCTCGGCTTTAAACACCCAAATTCCCCTCCCCGGGTGCGGGTGAATCCTCAGGCACTGATGAGATGGTCCCTCAAGCCGCTTACAGACTGTCCATCATCATCATCCTCATCATCATCATCATCCCCTCCCGGCAGCCTGAACTCAGCCACTCCTTTGCTCCAGTGCAGGGAGTTGGATTTCCAAATCCTCCAGCCAAAAAAAAACCCCAAAACAACCCCAAAACCTCATCATGGTCATGTCAGGAGGGGCCACTGAGACAGAATTGTTGTGTTTATATGTTTAATATTTTATATAGATATTTATTGATTTAGCTATGTGTTTATATATTTATTTTCCTGGAGAAGAGGGGAGGGGAGGGGAGGGGAGGGGAGGGGAGGGGAGGGGAGGGGAGGGGAGGGGAGGGGAGGGGAGGGGAGGGGAGGGGAGGGGAGGGGAGGGGAGGGGAGGGGAGGGAGGGGAGGGGAGGGGAGGGGAGGGAGGGAGGGGAGGGGAGGGGAGGGGAGGGGAGGGGAGGGGAGGGGGAGGGGAGGGGAGGGGAGGGGAGGGAGAGGAGAGGAGAGGAGAGGAGAGGAGAGGAGAGGAGAGGAGAGGAGAGGAGAGGAGAGGAGAGGAGAGGAGAGGAGAGGAGAGGAGAGGAGAGGAGAGGAGAGGAGAGGAGAGGAGAGGAGAGGAGAGGAGAGGAGAGGAGAGGAGAGGAGAGGAGAGGAGAGGAGAGGAGAGGAGAGGAGAGGAGAGGAGAGGAGAGGAGAGGAGAGGAGAGGAGAGGAGAGGAGAGGAGAGGAGAGGAGAGGAGAGGAGAGGAGAGGAGAGGAGAGGAGAGGAGAGGAGAGGAGAGGAGAGGAGAGGAGAGGAGAGGAGAGGAGAGGAGAGGAGAGGAGAGGAGAGGAGAGGAGAGGAGAGGAGAGGAGAGGAGAGGAGAGGAGAGGAGAGGAGAGGAGAGGAGAGGAGAGGAGAGGAGAGGGAGAGGAGAGGAGAGGAGAGGAGAGGAGAGGAGAGGAGAGGAGAGGAGAGGAGAGGAGAGGAGAGGAGAGGAGAGGAGAGGAGAGGAGAGGAGAGGAGAGGAGAGGAGAGGAGAGGAGAGGAGAGGAGAGGAGAGGAGAGGAGAGGAGAGGAGAGGAGAGGAGAGGAGAGGAGAGGAGAGGAGAGGAGAGGAGAGGAGAGGAGAGGAGAGGAGAGGAGAGGAGAGGAGAGGAGAGGAGAGGAGAGGAGAGGAGAGGAGAGGAGAGGAGAGGAGAGGAGAGGAGAGGAGAGGAGAGGAGAGGAGAGGAGAGGAGAGGAGAGGAGAGGAGAGGAGAGGAGAGGAGAGGAGAGGAGAGGAGAGGAGAGGAGAGGAGAGGAGAGGAGAGGAGAGGAGAGGAGAGGAGAGGAGAGGAGAGGAGAGGAGAGGGAGTTTTTCCCATTTTCCCCCCAGTTCTGGGAGGCTCCTCCTGTTTCAGGATTCCTCATCCTCACTCTGCAGACAAGGACCTGTGTGCACAAACACACATATATATTAAAAAGACTTAAAAAACACATATTACACATAAGAACATAACACATAAACACAAATCTAACACATAAAATAAACCTCGAAACGTACACACATTTAATATATATTTTATATATATATATTTAATATATATTTAATATGTATTTAATATCTATTTAACACATATCTATTTAACACAGGCTGCTGAGGTGCGTGAGCACCACCCGTGCAGCACAAAACAAAGTGTGGGTGTGGCTCTGAAACCCCTCCCTTGGGGTGTCCTGGTGGTTCAGGGTCCTCTCCCACCATCCCCTCCCCAATTTTAGGAGCCCCTGAAGGACCCCCCTGTCCCAGGCCGGACACCCCCAAGGCTCTCACCCATTCAATCCCCTATTCCTCCCCATCCATTCCTCATTTACCAGCTCATCCATATGGAAGGCATGGCTCGCCCTTCCCCGAGAACTGCACTTTTCGGACTAATTGATTGGGGTAATTAATTTGTCTCTACCTGCCGGCTCAGATGGAGCCGCTCAGCCCAAGGATTAGCACTTGTCTTTCTAACATCTTTCTTAATTATCTAATAGCATGGGTTGTGCGAATTCTGCCTCTATTAGAACACTTTTACTATTAACGCCAGTGATTGGAATTGTGATGACAACTCGATTTCAACAAATTAGAGCTTAAAAAAAAAAAATAAAAAAATAAAAAAAAATAGGGGAGATGAAGGAGAAAGCGCCTTCTTTTAATTTCGCCGAGTTTAACATCAATAATTAGAGCAATTTGGCGAGATGCGAGGCGGAATTATCCGGGCTATGATGTGGCGGATCACCCTCATTGGAGCAAATTGACTCCGGGGAAATGAATGGTGCAGATTAGAGGGGTGAGCAAAGGGGAGGGGAAAATAAAGACAAACAGAGGAAAGACCCAAAAAAAAAAAAAAAAAAAAAAAAAAAAAAAAGGAAAAAAAGTGTTGGCGCAAGAGAGCGGGGAAGGGATGGGAACATGGGAACAAAACCGCGGTGGGTGAGAGGGGAGAGGGAAGGGAGAAGCGGCGGGAGCGGGGACAGGTGGGAAACAACCGCTGGTTTATTTGTTTATTTTCACCCGAGTTTTATGCTTTTTTTTTCCTTTTTTTTTTTCCATTTTCCCCCCGTTTTATTTTCTTTTATATATATATATATATATATATTCTTTTTTTCTCCTTTTCCCCCCCTCTTTTTTCTTTTTACCATTTTTTAAATTTTCCCCCTTTTTCCCATTTGTTTTCTTTCTTTTTCTTTTTTTCTCTCTCTTTTTTCTTCCTTTTTTGTCTTTTTTTCTTTTTCCCTTTTCCCCCCTTTTTTCTTTTTTCTTTTTCCCTCCTTTTCCCATTTTTTCCTTTCTTTTTCATATTTTCTCTCTCTTTTTTCTTCCTTTTTCTTTTTTTCTCTCTCTTTTTTCTTCCTTTATATTTTTTATTTTTTTTATTTTTATTTTTATTTTTATTTTTTAATTTATTTTTTTTATTTATTTTTTTAATTATTTTTATTTTTAAATTTTATTATTTTTCTTTTTATTATTTAAATTTTTAATTATTTTTACTTTTATTTTTATTTTTATTTTTACTTTTATTTTTACTTTTATTTTATTTTTTATTTCTATTTTTATTTTTTATTTCTATTTTTATTTTTACTTTTACTTTTATTTTTATTTTTACTTTTATTTCTATTTTTATTTCTATTTTTATTTTTTTATTTCTATTTTTATTTTTACTTTTACTTTTACTTTTATTTTTACTTTTATTTTTATTTTTATTTCTATTTTTATTTCTATTTTTATTTTTACTTTTATTTTTATTTTTGTTTTTATTTCTTATTTTATTTTTATTTTTTTATTTTTATTTTTATTTTTATTTTTATTTTTACTTTTATTTTTTACTTTTATTTTTACTTTTATTTTATTTTTTATTTATATTTATATTCATTTATATTTATATCTATTTTTATATTTTTATATTTATTTTTATTATTTTTATTTTTAAATTTTTATTTCTATTTCTATTTTTTTATTTTTACTTTCACTTTTATTTTTATTTTTACTTTTATTTTTTACTTTTATTTTTACTTTTATTTTATATTTTATTTTTATTTATATTTATTTATATTTATATCTATTCTTATATTTTTATATTTATTTTTATTATTTTTATTATTTTTATTATTTTTATTTTTTAATTTTTATTTTTATTTTTATTTATATTTATATCTATTTTTATATTTTTATATTTATTTTTATTATTTTTAATTTTTAATTTTTAATTTTATTTTTATTTTTATTTCTATTTATTTATTTATTTTTAAAGATAATAAAAAAGAAGATTTTTTTTTTCCCTCCATCATTTGGGCGAACTCCCCTGTCGCGGCTGTGTGAGCGGAGCGGGTCCGGCCCCTCCTCGGGCCGGGCAGTTCCTGGCCCGGCAGGCCCGGCCCCCCCCGCTGCCATTGGCCCAGCCGGGCCCGTGCCCGGGGCGCCTCAAATGGGCCGGGCAGAGCCCCCGGCCCTGCCGCGCTCCTGCCTGGGCTGTGCCGGCTCCGCGCAGCCTGGGGGGGTCACCTGAAAATAAAAATAATTATTTAAAAATATTATTTTTTTTAAATTTTATTTTCGTTTATTCAATTTCGTTTATTTTGACAGCGTGTTAAATTTTTTTTTTTTTTTTAATTTTTTTTTTTTAAATTTATTTTAATTTCTCAGCCGGCCGCCCCCTCTCTCCACCGCACACTCCGAGGGGCTCCGAGCCGCGATGAACATCAACTTCACCTCCCCGGTTCACCCCGTGTCCCCCGCGGGCCGGCCCACGTCCTTCTTCATCGAGGACATCCTTGTGCACAAGCCCAAAGCCGTGCGGGACGTGCCCCCCGAGCCCTTCCCGGCCCCGCTGGGCTCCCGAGTGCCGCTGCTGGACTACGGCTACCCCCTGCTGGCCCCGCCGGGGCTGCTGGGCCCGCACCCGCTGCACAAACCGGAGCATCACCACCATCATCATCATCACCAGCCCTATTTCCTCACCGCCTCCGGTAAGTGCGGCCTGGGCGGGGATTGGAGGGGAAAAAACCGGTCTGGGGTGTCTCCACATCTCTCAGCATCATCCTGGGGCTGGACCTGCCCTGGGGCTAAACAAATCGCCCTGGGGCTGAGCTGCAAGTCCTGGGGCTGAGCTGCAAGTCCTGGGGCTGAGCTGCAAGTCCTGGAGCTGAACAACTCGCCCAGGGGCTGGACAACTCGCCCTGGGGCTGAATAACTCGCCCAGGGGTTGAACAACTCGCCCAGGGGTTGAACAACTCGCCCAGGGGCTGGACAACTCGCCCTGGGGTTGAACAACTCGCCCAGGGGCTGGACAACTCGCCCAGGGGCTGAACAACTCGCCCTGGGGCTGAACAACTCGCCCTGGGGCTGGACAACTCGCCCTGGGGCTGAACAACTCGCCCTGGGGCTGAACAACTCGCCCTGGGGCTGAATAACTCGCCCAGGGGTTGAACAACTCGCCCAGGGGTTGAACAACTCGCCCTGGGGTTGAACAACTCGCCCAGGGGCTGGACAACTCGCCCAGGGGCTGGACAACTCGCCCAGGGGCTGGACAACTCGCCCTGGGGCTGGACAACTCGCCCAGGGGCTGAACAACTCGCCCTGGGGCTGAACAACTCGCCCAGGGGCTGGACAACTCGCCCTGGGGCTGGACAACTCGCCCCGGGGCAGTCACTGAGCTGGTGACCCTCAAATCTCCATCCAGAGTTTCCCCACTCTTTGCCTTTGATTTTTTCTTTTTTTTTTTTTTTTTTTTTTTTTTTTCTTTTTTTCTTTTTTTTTTTTTTTTTTTTTTTGGTGCTCCAAGGGGGTTTTTGTAGAAGTTCCTCCTCGCTTTAACAGCAGATTGGGGGTGATTTATTCCAATAAATAATTTTTTCCGATAGTTTATCCCAATGAATATTAATTCAGGGTTTCTGAGCTGTAGATTGGGGATGGTAGAGGCGATAGGGACCGGTATCTCTGTTTTCCCGCATCCCGGGGCTGTGCCCGTTCCCCGGCCCGTTCCTGGCTGTGCGAGGAGAAAATTCCCGAGGTTTTCCAGCCGTGTGTCCGTGCGGGATCGTTTCTCCCATTCCCGGTCTTCCCCAGAGCTCTCCTGGGTTTTTTATTCCCCGTTTCGTTGTTGTTTCCCCTCGGGAGGGTCCAGGCTCCGCTCTATCCTGGGGTCCCTCTGTGGCAGCGCTGCCCGGGCTCCTTCCCCTCCCCGGGGCCAAAATCCCCCCATTTCCAACCCAACAGAACCCGCAAAAACCCCAAACCGACCACCCAACCAACCTCCCAAACGAAATAAACGAAAAAACAACGAAAAATGAAAAGAGGGCAGAGAGACATCCCGGGGCGGGGCAGGGCAGGACCGGCCGGACCCTCCGGGGGGTGTTTGGCCATTCCCTGTCCCTCCCGGGGATGTTTGGCCGTTCTGGGGGTCTTTGGCCATTCCCTGCCCCTCTCGGGGATGTTTGTCCATTCTCTGCCCCTCCTGGGGGTGTTTGGCCATTCTGGGGGTGTTTTGGCCATTCCCTGCCCCTCCTGGGGGCTGTTTTGGCCATTCTGGGGGTGTTTTGGCCATTCCCTGCCGGACTCTCCCGGGATGTTTGGCCGTTCTGGGGCTGTTTGCCCGTCCCTGCCCCCCTGAGCGGTCCCTGTGCCCCCAGGGGTGCCGGTGCCGGCGCTGTTCCAGCCCCACGCTCACCCGGAGCTGCCGGGGAAGCATTGCCGCCGCCGCAAAGCCCGCACCGTCTTCTCCGACTCGCAGCTCTCGGGGCTGGAGAAGAGGTTTGAGATGCAGCGGTACCTGTCCACCCCCGAGCGGGTGGAGCTGGCCACGGCGCTCAGCCTGTCCGAGACACAGGTACGGGCACGGGGGATCGGGCTGGGGCAGCTCACCGACCTCCATCCTGTCCGGGGAGAATCCTCACAGCCCGGGGAGAATCCTCACAGCCCGGGGAGAATCCTCACAGCCCGGGGAGAATCCCCACAGCCCGGGGAGAATCCCCACAGCCCGGGGAGAATCCCCACAGCCCGGGGAGAATCCTCACAGCCCGGGGAGAATCCTCACAGACCGGGGAGAATCCTCAGATCCCATCCAGTATCTCCACATCCCATTCAGCATCCTCACAGCCCGGGGAGAATCCTCACATCCTATTCAGCATCCCCACAGCCCATTCAGCATCCCCACAGCATGTTCAGCATCCTCACATCCCGTTTAGCATCCCCACAGCCCGAGGAGATTCCCACATCCCATCCTTTCAGCTGGTCCTCCAGATCACTTCCAGCATCCTCGCATCCCGTCCAGCATCCTTCACACCGCATCCCCTCTGAATCCCGACATCCCATCCACTCAGCATCTCCTGGACCACTTCCAGCATCCCCGGGACCACTTCCAGCATCCCCTGGACCACTTCCAGCATCCCCGAATCCCCTTCAGCATCCCCACATCCCATTCAGACCCCCATATCCCATTCACATCCCCATATCCCATTCTCCCCACATCCACCATCCTTCTCCCTTTAATTTTTATCACTTTTCCCCCCTTCCTTTTTTTTTTTTTTTTTCTCCCTGTTTCCCTCCCATCCCCAGGTGAAAACCTGGTTCCAGAACCGCCGCATGAAGCACAAAAAGCAGCTGCGGAAGACGCAGGAGGAGCCGAAGGCGGAGGAGCGGAGCTCCCCCGAGCCCCCCGAGCCCCCCGAGCCCCGCCCGGCCCCGGCCGCCCCCTTCGCCCTGCCCGAGCCCGAGGACGAGGTGGACATCCTGGAGGACGGGGATTTGTGTCCCCACCGCCTCTAGGACAGCCCTGGGGGCTCTGCCGGCTCTGCAGGGGGACAAGGAGAAGGTGGAGATGCCCCCCCAGCATCACCCCAAGGCTCTGAAATTCGGGGCTCAAAAAGAGCCGGGTTTCCCCTTCCCTCGCAAGTGTCGGACTTTTCTCCTCGGGTGTCAAATAAATGTCTCCTGGTGGCAGCGTGTTGTGGTTCCTGGGAGCGGCAGGAAGGGCCAATTCCATCCTTTATTCCCTGAATCCCAAATCCCGCCGCTCTCCATCTCCATCCCCGCTGCGGGAGCTCGGGCAGAGATGCCGAGACTGATAGAAATAAAATAATCCTGAGAAAAAACCGGCTGAAGAAACAGGTAAGGTAAAAACAAAACAATAATAATAATAATAATAATAATAATAATAATAATAATAAATGGGGTTTATTCCATTCGCTCTGGGGAAGGGAAGGGGGAGCGTCACCGATAACTCGATCACGGATCAGGCAGCAAAAAAAAAAAAGGGATTTTCTACAGCTCGGAGAAGGGTCGGGAGCCTCATCCCTGCTCCGGTGGATCCCGGAGAAAATTCCCTTTTTTCCCGGAGAAAAATTCCTTTTTCCCCGGAGAATTCCCTTTTATTCCCGGAGAATTCCCTTTTTTTTCCCAGAGAATTCCCTTTTTTCCCAGAGAATTCCCTTTTTCTCCCGGAGAATTCCCTTTTTCCCCGGAGAATTCCCTTTTTCCCCGGAGAATTCCCTTTTTTTTCCCCGGAGAAAAATTCCTTTTTCCCCGGAGAATTCCCTTTTTCCCCGGAGAATTCCCTTTTTTTTCCCCGGAGAAAAATTCCTTTTTTCCCGGAGAATTCCCTTTTTTTCCCGGAGAATTCCCTTTTTTCCCGGAGAATTCCCTTTTTTCCCAGACAATTCCCTTTTTTTCCCGGAGAAAATTCCCTTTTTTCCCGGAGAAAATTCCCTTTTCCTCGGGCTCCCCTTTGGTTTTTGTGTCCCCTCCCTTCTCCCCGCGCTCTCTTTTCCTTTCCCTCCCCACCGGGAAAAATCCGCTTCATTTCCAGGGAAATTTTCTTCATTTCCAGGGAAATCCAGATTTTTTAGAGTTTATTTTTTATTTGTTTTGGGCTGAGCTGCTGCCTGGGAAATGGAGGCTCAGGAGGAGATGTTGGGATGGGAATTTCCCTGGGAAAAGCCTGTGCTGGTTCAGATATTTATTCCCTGCAGCCGTGGCCGTGTTTCCTTAGGTTATTTCATTTATTTCCTTTTTTATTTTATTTTTTTGGGTTTTTTTTATCAGGAATTTTATTCGGTTTGTCCGGCGTTCTCAGCACTTTCAGGGCGTTTTGGGTTTTGTGAGGGGAAAATGTTTAATTTTCTTGTTTAATATATAAAATAGAGATGATTGAAATGTGTGTGTTTGCTTCCTTTTTTTTTTTTTTTATTTTTTCCCCTTTCTGTTTTTTTTTTACATCTAAAATAAAGATCACGCACTGTGTGTTTAGAGGAAAAACCCCCAATATCCATCTAAAATCCAGGAAAAAGCTGCTTTTCTCTAATAAATCCTTTCAGCACAATAATTTCCACTAACAAAACACCACTCACCTTTAAAAATCAGGATTCAGAAGGCAAAGAGATCACTTTGTGTCTAAAATCTGGGTGAGGATTGAAGCAGCCCCGGCTGGAGATGCCGCTCCCAGCTCGGGGTTCTCCCTTTTTCCCAAATTCTGGGAGAAAAAAATGGAATTTTCACATTTTTCCTGTGTCACCCCCCGGGTATTTGGAGCTGGGATTATTGGCATCTTCCCCCAGCGTGTGTTTCTTTGGGAATTATTAAAAATAACATCAGAAAAAAAGCTCCACATGATATTTATGGGATGATTTATTTTATTTTATTTTATTTTATTTTATTTTATTTTATTTTTTCGAGCGCGTTTGTCGCTGCCATTCCCAGGGTTGGGGATGGCTCTGAGCTGCCAGATCTGTGAGAAAAAACCAAAATATGACTCAAAGAACCCTCAAACCTCCCCTGCCACTCCAGGGACTCCTTTCCAGAATTATTTCTGCCGATCAATAAAACAAACCCCAGAACCTTCTTCACCCCTGGGCGGTTTTGGGCACCTTGGGGTGACAATTAAAGCTCCAAATCAGATTAAAACCCGATTCCTTGGTGACCAATTTTGAATATTTTGAATATTTTGAATATTTTGAATATGTCCCCTCTCCATTGCCCTCCATGGGGCTTTGCAAGGAACAGGAAGATTTGGGGAATCTGCTCATCCCACAAAGTTTGGTGCAAAAAAACATCCCAGAAAATGAGAGAGATGAAGGAAAAGCTCCCAGAGAAATCCCCTGTGAGATGGAAAAATGTCATTCCCAGAGTCTGGGCAACATTTTGGGAACGGGTTATTGGAGAATGGAGACAGTCCTGGGGAAAAGGAAGAGCTGAGCAGGTTTTTATTTTGTTTTTATCAGAGATTTTTTTACCTGGAATAAATAAAATGAGGTTTTATTTGTGGATCTTCCCTCAATCCCTGACAGCAGCTGATTTTTTCCTGCTCTTCCCCAAAAGCTCAAGGGTGAGGGAGAGATTTAGAGCTGCTCTTTCTCTCTCTTTTTTTTTTTTAATATTTAAAGTTTTCATTTGGGGAATGCTGGAGTGGAAGTGACTTGCAGGAAATAATGGCAGGACACAGGAAATGTCGGTGGATTTCCTGTTTTGTTGTTTTTTTTTCAAGCAGATTGATTTTCATCAGAATCATTCAGTGAATTTTTCTGAAGTGAAATTGTGTTCTGGTGATTAATTTAAGACCCAAGTGGTTAATGCTTTTTTTGTTGTTGTTGTTTTCATTATAGAAAATAATAATAATGATAAAATCTATAAAATCCTGCCATGCACCTTTACTTTCTGCTTTGATTTGGAGCATTTCCCTTAATGTGCTGCCTTAAACATTTTGAACTTTTCTGGATTCCAAGCACTTCCAACCCCAATTATTTCATTCTATGGCCAGAGCTCCATAAAATCAGATCAGATCTGGGCTGTAAGGGCAGTTATAGAGCAAATAATCTGAATTTCTTGCTGTTCCACACACAGGGAGGGTCAGTGCTGTGGGGAAGGTGTAAACACCCCATGGCCAAGCCCAGCAATGCCCTGGGCACGATGTGAAATTCTTTCTGTGGTTCCTCTCCTCATTCCTCTCTGCTGACTGCAGGGCTCAGGGCATTTTTATCACTGAAGTGAAGCTCTTGAGGGTGGGAGCCAAAGCTGAGGAGATTTTCCTCCCTTCTCCTCAAAACAACAAACAGCATCACCTTCGTCCCCTGCAAACTCCTGCTTGGATGGGCTTGGCTTAAAACGTGGCTGAATTTGATCTTGGTTTTATCCTGTTTATGGATTTCTCATTTCTTGGATTCATCTTGTTTCTAGATTTCTTGTTTCTTGGATTCATCTTGTTTCTAGATTTCTCATTTCTTGGATTTCTCCTGTTTTGCATTTCTTGTTTCTTGGATTTATCCTGTTTCTAGATTTCTAATTTCTTTAATTTACCTTGTTTCTAGAGTTCTTGTTTCTTGCATTCATCTTTTTTCTAGAGCTCTTGTTTCTTGGATTAATCTTTTTAGATTTCTTGTCTCTTGGGTTCATCTTGTTTCTAGAGTTCTTTTTTCCTGGATTGACCTTGTTTCTAGATTTCTTGGTTTTTGGATCATCCTGTTTCTAGAGTTCTTGTTTCTTGGATTTCTCCTGTTTATGGATTTCTCATTGCTTGGATTCATCTTGTTTCTAGATTTCTTGTTCCTTGGATTCATCTTTTTAGATTTCTTGTTTCTTGGATTCATCTTCTTTCTAGATTTCTTGTTTCTTGGATTTATCTTGTTTCTAGACTTCTCATTTCTTGGATTTATCCTGTTTATGGATTTCTCATTGCTTGGATTCATCTTGTTCCTAGAACTCTGTTTCTTGGATTAATCTTCTTTTTAGGTTTCTTGTTTCTTGGATTCATCTTGTTTCTAGAATTCTTGTTCCCTGGATTGATCTTGTTTCTAGAGCTCTCATTGCTTGGATTCATCTTGTTTCTAGAGCTCTTGTTTACTGGATTCATCTTGTCTCTAGATTTCTTCTTTTTTTTTTTTTTTTTTTTTTTTTTTTTTTTTTTTTTTTTTTTTTTTTTTTTTTTACTATTTATCCTGTTTCTAGAGCTCTCGTTTCTTGGATTTATCTTATTTTTAGGTTATTTGTTTCTTGGATTCATCTTATTTTTAGATTTCTTGTTTCTTGCATTCATCTTATTTCTAGAGCTCCTGTTTATTGGATTTATCTTCTTTTTAGATTTCTTGTTTCTTGGACTCATGTTGTCTCTAGATTTCTCATTTCTTGGATTGATCTTGTTCCCAGAGCTCGGATGAGTCACTGGTGGCACTGCAGGGCTGGGTTCAGCTGCTCCCAGCACTGACACTTGGCAGGGCAGGGCGGTGTCAGTGTGAGATCCTGATCCCACAGGTGGCTTTTCCACCTCTGACGGTGCATATTTTTCAAGGAAGGAGCTGTTTTTAAGGTTTTATGACCCAGATTTGTGATGGCAGGAGTGAAGAGGAGCTGCCCCCACATTTCAGCTGCTCCTGAACCCACCCCAGGAGCTGCCCCAGACTCTCTGGGGATTCTCTGCTGTGCTGCATCCTGCTGGCCTGGCTGGGGCTGCAGGACAAACCCCGCAGAGCCCCCAGGGCATGAACCAGGCTCTGAGAGCTGACTCTGTTTGACACCACAACGACACAGACTCTGAGATTCAGGAGGCTGAAAATGACTCCTTTATTTCTGGGCTGTGTCTCCCTTTTATCCCATTTCACACAGACCAATTGGATTGGTGACACAAAGACAAACCTCTTCACTCCCATTGGTCAGAGCAGAGGGACAGCAAGGAGAAGTCCCTCCTGGGGAAAGGAATGAAGAACAAAGGTACAGCTACAAAAACATTTCTCCTGTTTACAGAAAATTCCCTGGGAAAAGAATTTCAGAAAACCAAAACACCTCAGGCACAAAACCAGGCTACAGAGCATCACCTGCAGCTCCCCTGGGATTGTGCCAAGCTGGAGATCCCAGAATCCCAGAATCCCCAGGTTGGGGAAGAGACCTCCAAGATCATCGAGTCCAACCCATCCCTGACACCTCAACTAAACCCTGGCCCCGAGTGCCACATCCAGTCTGTCCTTAAACACACCCAGGGATGGGGACTCCACCACCTCCCTGGTCAGACCATCCCAGGACTTTATCATCCTTTCCATGAAAATCTTCTTCCTAATATCCAACCTATATTTCCCTTGGCACAGCCTGAGGCCGTGTCCTCTCGTTCTGCTCCTTTGGCTCCAGGATTTGGGCTCAGCACCAATTCTGGCCCACCAGGATGTCCCGCTGCAGCTCCCTGCCCTTCCCCATCACCGGGTTCTGTGTCTGCAGCTCCTCCTCACACCAGAGCTGCTCCTCTCTCCACATCCCTGCTTTTTCTCACATGGAAAATGTAGCCCTGGTTTTGTGCCTGAGGTGTTTTGGTTTTCTGAAATTCCTTTCCCAGGGAATTTTCTGTAAACAGGAGAAATGTTTTTGTAGCTGTCCCTTTGTTATTCATTCCTTTCCCCAGGAGGGACTTCTCCTTGCTGTCCCTCTGCTCTGACCAATGGGAGTGAAGAGGTTTGTCTTTGTGTCACCAATCCAATTGGTCTGTGTGAAATGGGATAAAAGGGAGACACATCCCAGAAATAAAGGAGTCATTTTCAGCCTCCTGAATCTCAGAGTCTGTGTCCTTGTGGTGTAAAACAGAGTCAGGAGAACAGCCAGGCTTGGGCGGGAGGAGAGGGTTGGGTCCCTGGCAGGAGGTCACACACTCAGGTGTCTGGGTTGTGTCCTGGCTCTGTCACTCTGATCTTGTCCAGACTCCTGATGTTTGAATTTTTCTAGTGGAGCTTCTCACAGATTTCAGATAGACAAAAGTGATGGAATGTAAACTGTTCTCTGTGTCCATCACTCCTCTCTTGAGGAGGGACAACTGATGGGCTTTTAGTTTGACCAGTGTGTTTGGAGAGGTGGCAACTCATCCTCCAATCCCTGATCCTCGTCCAGAATCCATATAAATCGAGGTCCCAAATAAACTTTCTCTCTTTTCTTGCCCTGAACTGTGTGTGTCCTTCATTCCGTGTCCTCTAGTGACAGTGGAGCATCCAGGGATTGCAGGAGTTGGGCAAAACCTCACCTGGTTTCAATCCTCATCTTTTTTATTTTAGAGCTGGAATGATGGCTGTGAAATTCTGCTTTATTTCATGTTTTTAACTGATAAAATTAATGTTTTTGAGGGTGTCAGCAGCCTGCTCGTGCCTTTTGTGAGGTGCTGGGAAGCCAACTTTGACTATTTTTGGAGGAAACACAATGAGGATTTTATTACAGCAACATTTTTTAGGTAAAACTGGCACAAAGTCTTTGCCCACTGAAGGTGATTCTCAGCTGCAACCTCCAATATTGAGGAATGATGGTTTGTGAGATGAAAATTGTTTATAAAAAAAAAGTGGTAATTAAAATAATAATAAATATATTTATATATAAATATATAAATATAAAAGTGCCTCTCCAGATGCAGCATCATATCCAAGTGTTGCACAGGTTTAGTATTTCAATATTCCCTAAAAATTCATCGTTTTATTTAAAAAAAAACCCCAAATGAAGACGTTTCTCCCCTAATTTTTGTGAGAGGGATGCCACCAGGACAAACAGAATTTCTAAATGGTTTGTGAGATGATCATTGTTTATATATATTAAAAAAGGTTATTTAAATAATAATAAAAATGTAAAAAAATATGCTCTTCCAGATGCAGCATCATATCCAAGTTTCACACAGGTTCGGCATTTAAATATTTCCTAAAAATTTAGTTTTATTAAAAAAAAAAACAAACCCAAATGAAGACGTTTCTCCCCTAATTTTTGAGAGGGGGATGTCACCAGGACAAACAGAATTTCTAAATGGCTTGTGACATGACCATTGTTTATATATATTAAAAAAAGTTATTAAAATAATAATAAAATATATAAAAATATATTAAATATATAAAACATATAAAATATATAAAAATATAAAAATATGCTCTTCCACATGCAGTATCATATCCAAGTTTCACACAAGTTTAGCATTTAAATATTTCCCAAAAATTCACTCTTTTATTTTTAAAAAGACCCCAAATGAAGACATTTTCTCCCCTAATTCCTGGGAGGAGGATGCCACCAGGACAAACAGAAGTTCTAAATGGTTTGTGAGATGATCATTGCTTATATATATTTTTAAAAGTTATTAAAATAATAATAATAATAAATATATAAAATATATAAAATATTAAAATATAAAAATATATATTTAAAATATATATAAAAATATAAATATATAAAAATATGCTCTTTCACATGCGGCATCACATCCAAGTATCGCACAAATTTAGTATTTAAATATTTCATTAAAAATTCACTGTTTTATTAAAAAAAATACCCCAAACGACGAGGTTTCTCCCCTAACTCCTGGCAGGAGGATGCCAGGAGGACAAACAGAATTTCTAAATGGTTTGTGAGATGATCATTGCTTATATAAAAAAGTGATAATAATAATAATAGTAATAATAATAATAATAATAATAATGTGCTCCTTCAGATGCAGCACCATATCCAAGTGTCGCACAAGTTTAGGATTTAAATATTTCATTAAAAATTCATTGTTTTATTAAAAAAAGACCCCAAATGAAGACACTTCTCCCCTAACTCCTGGCAGGAGGATGCCAGGAGGGAGGAAGGTGATCAATTAAGACATTAAGCATTTTGCAGCACACGGACACATCTGCATGGCAGCCGAATAATGCAGCCATCAGCTCATTTTCAGGGGGACTGTTCCCTACTTCAACCCAGCCCTCAGATCAAAGAGAAAACGTCTGCTTGCATTTTCTCATCAGAAAAGGGATGCTAATTTCGCTTCCTTAATGTGTGGTGATAAGAGACTTCTTCAATTAACTGAATTCTATAGGCCAGAAAAGCAAAAAAAAAAATGGGGATACAAAGGGAGTCAGGCAGGAAAGGCAGAAGTTCTCATTAAATCAAAGGTCCAATATTCATTACCTCCAGCATCTGGGGCTAAACACTGAACATGGAGCTCATCAAAGGGGGTTTAATGGGTTAAATTGAGAATATAATCTAATTAAAATATTAGATACGAGTAAATAGCTCTTTGATATTCATCTGAAGGTTTCATTAAAACAGGCACTTGAGGTTTGGATTAAGGGGGGGATTATCACTTTGGAGCAGGAACAACAAGTTGGAGCAGAAATGCTCCAAAGTGTTATGGTTTGGTTTGAAAAATAAAAAGTAGAGAAATAGAGCATGGAACCATTTCCCAGCCTGGCAGAGCCCAAAGGAGAGGGGAAAGAGGCTGAGGAAGAGGAAGGTTCTGCTCCAAAAGCTGGAATTGGAGGCTGTGAGTGACTAAAAGGTCATGGAAATCATTCCCCTGCAGCCTGAGCCATGTTACCATATTGGATAATGGTTCTGCCACTGAGGCTTCCCAAAATATTCTTAATATTTCTCAATATTCCCCAAAATGTCCTGAATTTCCAGAGAGTCCAAGGGGTTAATCCAGCAGTGCAGGGCAGGTCCCTGCACCTCAGGGGGGTTTAAAGGTCCAGGTCCTTTCTCCATGAGGAAGGGAGAATTGGGATCATTCTTCCCCATAAAAGAAATAGGGAGCCTCTCATAAAAATAGTGACCAAATAAATGGGATAAAGGAAATCCACATCAGCACAAAGTGTTTGGGGTTTGTCTCAATATTCCCTAAAATGTCCTGAACTCCCAGGGGCTGCTCCAGCAGTGCAGGGCAGGTTCCTGCACCTTGAGAGGGTTTGAAGTAAGGCCCAGGTCTCTTCTTCATGAAAAAGGGCGGAATTTGGATCACTTTCCCAAAATTAAATTGGGAGCCCCCCCCAAAAAAGAAGCACAATAAATGGGATAAAGCAATTCCACGACATCACAAAGTGCTTTGGGTTTGTCTCAATATTCCCCAAAACGTCCTGGATTTCCAGCTGTGACTCCCAGGGGCTGATCCAGCAGTGCAGGGCAGGTTCCTGCACCTCAGGGGGGTTTAAAGGCTCATGTCCCTTCTCCATGAGGAAGGGAGAATTGGGATCACTTTTCCCCATAAAAGAAATTGGGAGCCTTCCATAAAAAAGAGACCAAATAAATAGGTACAAAGTGATTGGAGTTTGTCTCAATATTCCCCAAAATATCCTGAACTCCCAGTTGTGACTCCCAGGGGCTGCTCCAGCAGTGCAGGGCAGGTTTCTGCCCCTCAGGAGGGTTTAAAGGCTCATGTCCCTTCTCCATGAGGAAGAAATTCATTCCCAAAATGAAATTGGGAGCTCCCCATAAAAAAGAGACCCAATAAATAGGATAAAGCAATTCCACATTATCACAAGGTGGTTGTTTTTGGTTTTTTTTTTTTTTTTTCCCTTTTATCCTGCCTGTTTTCCAGGAGGTTTTAGCCCAAATTCCCTCGCTGTGTGCTCTAATCACATTTCATATGGTGACTTAATTCATAATTTGCTCAGTTAAAGAAATGAAAGCAGCCTAAGAAACCCATCTGTTTGTTGTTATTTTTTACAGCCTTAATCTGTTAAAAGCTGTTTCCTCTCAAACATGCAGCTCTCAATTATCCTCAGTTACCCAATATATTTTCCAACTGCTCCTGGCTAATCCCAGATTGTCTGCATGCTCAGCCAGGACTTGTTTGGAATTTTCTTGCCTCAAAATTTTGATCTTTTTGTGGAAACTCTTCACTAAGAGATAACAGAGTAACAATTACATAATTAGCAGTGGGTCATTATCAACTGCTGTGTTCGGAGCTTATTTTTATTCTTTTTTTTATTCTCTTTTTGCTTTTATTTCTGGCCAAAAGTCTCTTCTGCCCTTCAGAAAGAGGAATATTGCTGGTGCTAAGATCATCAGATGAAACAGAAGTTTGTTTTTAATGTTTTGTAGATTTTTCTGTCTGTTTACGTGTTTAAAAATGATCCAGCTGTGACAAGGCAGGAGCTGATTGCTCTGAAAGCTGCAATTGTCAGATCACTGATCTCAAAGAAAAAGAGCAGAAAAACTACATTTAAAGCGCTACAAATGCAAACAGTCAATTTATTAAACAAAATAGGTACAAGTAGAATTGACTCTAACATTTAAAAATAATTCAACTCAAGCCAGTTTAAACTCCAGTGGGCTGGGAGATCGAGACGTGACTGTCACAGCTGAAAATAAACCAAATTCAGGCTTTTTTTTTGCCTCAGTCCCTGAGATTTCCCCAATACCTATAAGATATGAAGGGTTTTGAAAGCAGCCACAAGTTCCTTCTCCTTCTGGTGCCTGTTCCATAAAGATTCCAGGGATGGCAGTGGGGGCAAACTGGGTCCAGCCGGGGCCGGGGGCACAACCTCCTCCTTCACCTCTTGCTCTGGTGGCTTCGTGATCAAAGTCTTTGGTTTTGGGATCTTCTTGGCATATTCCAGAGCCTGAAACCAGGGAAACTGAGGTAACTGAGGAAGAGAACAACTTATTTCCAATATAAAGCAAATATTTCCAAGATTATTTAGGTGGGTTAAGATATCTCTGAATTCCTGATCTTGTTTCTGACAGAATTCAATCCCAGTGGTGACTGCAACATGATCCAACCCAAGATTTGCTTCCTGACACCACTGGAAGCCACCTCAGACACTGAAAAGGTGTTTTTATTTTCAAAAAGAAAGTGAAACACAAATCTATTAAATTTATAAACTTTTTTTTCCCAGTCTCATTAAGCTCTTGCAGGGAGTTTTAAACTCAGGCAAGGAGTTGTGCAGGTTATCAGGTTCTCCTGCATGATGCACTGAACCAGCAAAATTTCAAAGCAAAATGATGCCTGGAACATGGGAGGCTGTGTCAGAGAAAGAATGGGAAGAGTTTTACAGAAATCCTGGAGCTGGCAGAGCCCTGCCTGAGCCTGGGATGGGTTTTGGTGCCTGTTTGTTGCAGAATTTGGGATTTGGATTTGGGATTTGGGAACACCTCGTGTCTCCAGTGGAAGTTGCATCACCTCACTGGTGAAGTCTCCTAAAGGAATCCAAACCCCTTTTTTGACATCCAAACAATAAAGTTTTGTCTCTTAGGTGTTTATGTTTGGGAATAAATGCAAGGAAGTGAGGAATTGTGATAAAAAGCCCCCAGCTTTGTCCTGGAGCCTGCAGAAATACCCTGAGAAGGCAGCCAGCTCTTACCTTCTGCCTGGACACTGAGGACACCGGGGGTTTTGCGGGCAGCCTCTGAACCACAGTGATATTTCTCATGTTATATTCCTTAATTTGCCTGGAATATTCCTTTTGCAGCTTGAGCTTCTCTTTCTGAGAAAAGCAGAAAAAAGGACTGGAGTTCAATGGCTCAGGGGATGCATCGATGAAACCCTTTTCCCACCAATATTCCATTTCCACCTCTGCTGCTGTTCAGCCTGGCTCGGCCATTGATCCTCCCTCAGCACACAACAGGAGCCCCTGATAAATGGCACAGCTTTTTTTAGCTGCTTTTCCCTTTTAAGAGCTTTTCCCTGGGCTGAATAGAGGATGGAGCTCAGCTCAGAAATGTGGCAGGTCCATCTTTATTCTGAATGTCTCCATTTCACCCGAGTGCAGCCAGATATTTTCTGGTGTTTACACAACTTTTCCTTCCACTTTGAGCATTTGGTGGATCTTTACACTGGGAATGACAACTGAGCCACTTGAGTGTGTTATTTCCTGATGTGCAATTAGCCCTGATTCATTCCTATTCCTGGATTTAAAATTTATAGCATTAAAACTATCCCCAGGACAGCTGTCTTTGTTTTTATTTGAATTTTCCTGTAGGATCTCCAGCTATAAGGATATAAACCCCCAGCTAATCATAGATTATGATTTCTCTGTCATTCTCCCTTGTCTAAATTCACTTTTGGTTTACTCACTTTCTCTTTGATTGTTTCATAGTCGGGTCCAAGGCCTCCAAGCTTCATGTTCAGATTCATGTAGGGTTTGCACCTACTCAGCTGAAAACCAAACAGATTTTCCTTGATATCATTTCACTGAGAGAAGAATTCAAGAAAGTGGAAACCTCAGGATTTAATTTGCAATCTCAGTCCTACCCCTGGCAAGTCTCATTTTAAATAAATGACCAACAGGACTGAGTTAATGACAAAAGTCAAATGATGCAGAATTTCCTTTGGATCCAGGTGGGAAATTGCCAATTATCCCAATCACAAAGTGATATTTTCTCAGTCAAAAGTGACCTTTTGTGAGCTTTATTTTGAAACATCTTAAACCACTCATTTGACTGGGATTAGAATGAGACTCCAAAGAAATTCTCGTAAGAGAATTTTGATTTTGGTGGCAAAAATCAGGCAAATGATGTTAGCGAGAATAACCTTTCCTTGTTCTCAAAGCTGCACTGTAAATTATCCACAGACAGCTGAAAAATCCATGTTTTGCTGCCCAGAAAGGGTTTTACATGTGCACAGTGAAGGCAGGAGTGGTGGCTGATGCCATTCCAACACTTCAGGACATCACACAAACACCCCAATGCCTCCAGAATATTTTTATTCTCCTTCAAGGCTGCTGCATTATTTTTTAAAGGGAATTACATTTTAAAATCTTGCCAGTGAAGCTCATTGTGATCATCTCTGTGGCAATTTCGAGCACAGAGTAACTAAGGAACACCAATTTCTAGATGCAAATAAAACAGGCATTTCTTCAAAAGACTTCAAGTTAAATGCAGAGTTCAAGTTAAATGCAGAGAAATTAATTCTGTGCAGTAAATTTCCTATTTGAGGTTTCCTTGTGTCATCTATCCTTGTTCTGACATGCCACAACTCACTAACTTTTAATCTGAGGTGCAGTGAGGAGTTAATTTTGCTGTGTCCCACCAAATCAGGGATTTCTCATTTTTTTTTTTGCAAAGAGCACAAGTGCATTTGTTTATGAGGGAAATCTGGATTTTTCTGGGAGACACCACCAGTCTGATCCTCTGTGCATTCCCCACATGTGGAGCGTGAGAAAACCGCTGCAAACACGGCACAAAGAACAAGAAAAGGGAAGGAAAATCTGCCCTCCAGTTTCCATCATAATCCTAATTCTTCTTAGAGGCACTCAGGCAGCAACGCCCAAACTGGAGGGAATAATTATTGCAGCTTAGTTTGTCTGCCCTGAGAGCTGGAGCCAAACCCTCAAACGTTTAATTTGTCATGGGCAGGTTTCTGCTGTGCCAAGTGGTGACACCAGGAAAAGAGGGGGGACAGAGGGATCCAAGCTTTAATCAGGACCCTCAGGAGGGTTGGGATGATGTTTGTGCTGTTAAATTCACAAATCCTCCAAGTTTGGGGCTGGAATCCCTTTGGAGAGCGGGACAATAAATGAGGGGCCAAACCACACTGAGCCACGTGGAGCCCCAAAATGATTTCAGTGTCTGAAATGATTTCAGTGTCTGTTTCTACCTTTGTTTCATAAGTTTTAATGCTCTGTTGCATTATATATAAATAATATAAATATATATATGTAAATAATATAGAAATATATATAATATAAATATAATAAATATATAAAATATATAAAAATATATAAATATATAATATATATAAAATTATATATATTTATATATAAAATATATTTTATATCATATTTTATATATAATACAATATATAAAATATATTTATATTATATATTTTATATATAATATAAATATTATTTATATCTTCTTTATATGTTTTATATTTATAGAAATATTATATATACAATTGTTATAATATATACAATATATAATTATATATACAATTACATAATATAATATACAATTAATATAATTTTTATATAATTTCGTACAATTTTTATATAATTTATATGCAATATATATCTATATAATATTTATATATAACATAATATTTACAGATAATTTAGATAATTTTAATATGTAAATATTATATATTTTTATATATTTAATATATATTTATTATATATATTTATATGAGGATATTTAGACATTACTTCTATAATATATATGAATATGATATTAATAATATAATAGACAATTGTGTGTATATATATACACTATTTATTTATTGATATATATGTATTTATATATGTTTATATATATATTAAAAAAAACTCACTTTGGATCATTAAGAAAAAAAACATTACAGGGGAGAATAAAAATGTTAAACCACCCAACCCATTTCTATTTCCTCACCTTCTTCCTGCCTTCGGCCTGGCTTTGCTTCTCCATCTGCAGCAGAGACCCTTCGGAGCTGCTTCGTCTGGTTTTCCTGGGATTTCCTTCAGCTCTCCCCAAATCTCTGAGTGAAGCCCTCTGTCCCTGGGGCAGGGCAGGGGGGAACAAACCCCACAGCCCAAAATCATCTCCAAAATCAGCAATCCCTGCCTGCTGCTGCCTCTTCTTCTCTGGGAGACGGGAGGGTCTGCAAGAAGCTGTTGGTGAACTGGGAACAAAACATGGGAAAGGCTTTAAAATGTGAGGAGGAAAGAGTAAAAATCTTAATTTTCACACAGCAGAGAGCTCAGCAAACAACCTGAACATGGGAGCAGGGAGATGGGAAAATGAGAATTTCATAAAAAAAGGAGTTTGCTTGAACTCAAGTGTATGGAAAATAAATGGATAAATACCCACAAATGGAGAAATTTGAGTCTGATGCAAAGGGAGCTGAAGCCAATGAAAGGTTTTGGATCAGACCTGCTGAGTACTGACAGAATTATTTGTTTATGTGAAATAAAACCTTAATTGCAAGAAGCCGTTGGTGAACTGGGAACAAAACATAGAAAAAGCTTTAAAAAAAGTGAGCAGGAAAGAGTAAAAATCTTAATTTCCAACAGCAGGGAGCTCAGCAAACAACCTGAACATGGGAGCAGGGAGCAGGGAGATGGGAAAATGGGAATTTCATAATAAATGACTTTGCTTGAACCCAAGTGTATGGAAAATAAATGGGAAAAACCCACAAATGGAGAAATTTCAGCCTGATGCAAAAATAGCTGAAGCCAATGAAAGGCTTTGGAATGCTGAGTACTGATAGAATTATCTGTTGATGTGAAATAAAACTTTTTTTTTTTTTTTTTTTTTTTAATCAAGACAGGTGAAATTCTACATAATTGAGAATTTTCCTTCTCTCCCCTTTAGGGACAGGACTGACCCTGGGTATCCACCCTGAAAAACCAATTTTGCTACAAACTCTTAATTAATGCACAACACCCTTTCCTATCCATATTTTAAACTTTCCCACTCAGCCTCCAAAAGAAACTTTCAATTATGGAAAATTCCATACCTGGAGGACAGAACTGTCCTTTCCCAATGCCACAATTAAAGATAAATAATTATAATGAATGTTCAATTAGTAGTAAATTATAATAGCAAGTTTGTAGCAAAAATAACTTTATACTTTGGATTTAAAGGGTTTTTTTGTCCATCTGTTTGTTTTCTGGGCATCACAGGGTTATGATAATATTATTTTATTATGATTATTTTATTTTATTTTATTTTTTACTTAAATCCTTACCACCAGCTGTTCTGATACCTGTTATCCTCGTGAATGTGATTTTTGAAATCTTGAAGGGGTGCTTGATCCTTCACCACCTTTTCTTGAAAAATTGCATTAAAATCAGATGAAATATTCCCCAATTCTGGCTGTGCCTGGCCACTGCTGATGTTATTTTTGGGAAAATTCTGCCCAGGGAAGGCACTGGCTGAGTGCTGATGTGGAATTCCAGCTGGAGAGTTGTGCTGGTATTTCTTGTTCTCCTTACTGGGATCTTCTGGATTTAAAACCTCTGCTGGGTAAAAATTCTGGAATATTGGGAGGTAGTGATAGGTGGATGGAGTAAGGACTGAATTTGGGAAGTTATTGAAGCCACTCTGGGATTTCTCTGCTGGGTCAGGGCCAAGAGAAGAATTTGGATTCAGGTCTCCCTGCAGGGCTGAGCTGTGATCCTGCTCCTCTGCAGGAGGAAATCCTGGGATTTGCTGCTGCCTCTGCGGCCAAGGCTTTGCCTCTGCTGCTCCTCCTGGGGGTTCCTGGCCACCATCCCCTGGGAAAACTCCACTGAGAGTCTGCCTGGATCCTGTTTGGTTTCTCTGAAGGAACTTGTGCTGCTCCTGAAAGAAGTTACCAACAGCTGGGTGAATTTCATGAAAATCTGATACTCCAGATTTTAATTTAGAACTTTCATCACTCACATCAAAATCCTTCTGGTGCTGCTCGGATCTAACTCTGCCCATGGATTGAACCCCAAAATTCAAATATGGAGAAAAAAGAAGCCTCAATCCAGAAGAGAAGCAGAGATGTTATTCAGGTGCTGCACAGTGAATAATTCTGCATCAAGACTTTGCTTAATGGCCTGAGACAAAACCTGCAGCGTTGGACTTTCAAATCCGGTCCTTGCAGAGGCAAACCAGGTGTGGGAAATGTGGATTGAGGGAGTTTTATCTGTATGAGGTGCAAAAATGGTGCCCTAAAGTGCACAGATCTAACCCTGTGGGTAAGTGATGCCTTCTCTGTCAACCACCTGGAAAAAATGCTCCAAAAATCAAATCACTCCTTGCTTTTTATGTGTCAAATTTCAGGAGAAAATGGCTTGTAGACACTATTAGAATGGTAGAATAGCCTGATGCAAATTATATAAATAATCTTATTTCTAAACCAAGAACTGCCCCCTGCAAAATATAATCCAGAACTCAAGAATTCAAGCACACCAAGACTGCTCCTTATATCACACACTAAACCTGAAATTCATTTCACTCTATCACCAATGACAGCATCAAGTGTTGCCCATTTGGAGGAAAAACCCAGATTTCCTTCCAGGGAATCCACAAATCCATCCCCAGCCCATTAAACCTCTGTCAGGGCTGAAATTCTCCACCTCACCCTCTCTTCTCTCTGGGGTTCTTTTGTGAGCAACCCCTGCAGTCAGCACGGGGCAAAAATGCACTCAAACCATGGATTAATAATGTAGGTGTGAAATCCACACAGTTCCAGGAGGTTTTGGAAAAAGCTTTAGCCCCGGGAATCAAATAATAATCCACACAATTCCAGGTTTTGGGAAAAGCTTTACCCCTGGGAATCAAATAATGAATTAATGTAGGTGGGAAATCCACACAGTTCCAGGTTTTGGGAAAAGCTTTAGCCCTGGCAATCCTGGCTCCTGGAGTTTCCTGTCCTGGCACATTGTGGAATTATCAATTTTTAGTTTGGCTGTCAGAATTATTCTCTATGTAGGAGATGATTTGGTTGATAATCTGAAATCAAATCATGGTTTTGGAGTTAGTTACTCTCTGTGCACTGCAAGGATTTGGAGTGGTCCAGGAACTGTTTAAATCCTGGAATTTAAAGACTGGGAGCTGCACTGCTGTAAAATACAACCAGGATTTTATGATGCTGTTCCTTGGGAGAGATTTTCTTTCTACCTGGAATTTCAGAATTTATTTATTTGTTCATTTGTTTCATTGTTTAAATGAGGAAACATTGGGCTGTTCCCAGTTTGGCTCCTTCCCAAATTATTCTCTATTTAGGAGATGATTTGAATCTAAACCCATAAACTGGTACAGGTTGAGTTTGATGGTTTGGGAGGATTCTGAGCCAGAATTTATTTAGGAGATTATCTGGTTGCATTTTCTGGTTTATGGCAATTAATTAACTCCCCCTTAATTTCAGGGGGTAAATCAGACAGAAACGATGAAGTTCTGGCTCAAAACCCTCCCAAACCATCAAACTCAACCATGTACCAGTTTGTGATTTTAGATTATCACCCAAATAATTTCTAAATAATCAATAACAGATTCTGTGAGCTGAGAATTTCTCAGCATTTTGTTTTAAATTTATTCAGTACATAAAGCACCCATACATTAAATTACAGAGCTGATCTGTTGATATATAGTTAAGGATTTATTTAAGGATTTTATTTATTTATTTAAGGATATTTATTTATTTATTTAAGGATATTTATTTATTTATTTAAGGTTATTTATTTAAGTATTTATTGTCAATAATAGTTACTTTAAAAGCCACAGGATAACAGCTTTAAACACTCAAAATCAGTGTTTTTATAGATATATTTCAATTATGAAATTCTATCGAGTTTCAATTATTAAATTCTCCCAAAAAGGAACCTTGAGCTGCTGGTTTTTTGGGCACCATTTGTTTTCAAGCTTCATTTTCCCAGCCTGGAATGTTGAGACATTCTGGAGTGATTCTCCATCACCTGGTGGAGGATCTAAAATCCACAGAATGTTCATGGCCACAGCAATCAGGTGAAGGGATTTTAAAATCTTGGGGGGAAATAATGAGAAATCATCATTTGTGGCCTCTTAAAATTAAAATTAAAATTAAAATTGAAATTGAAATTAAGATTGAAATTAAAATTAAAATTGAAATTGAAATTGAAATTAAAATTGAAATTAAAATTGAAATAGAAATTAAAATGCTGGAGTTTGGTGTTATGGAACTGATGCCAAGGAGAGAAATGGTTAAAGGAGAAAAAGCAGCAAAACCCAATCAATGACAAGGAGGATTCCTCCTACTTTTAAGAGAAAAGAAAAGAAAGGAAAATTGCAGGAAGTTGCAGCACAGAAACTCTCCAATGCCTGGGCTCCTCCATCTCCAGCAGAGCCACGAGATGAGCAAAATGAGAGCAAAATGAGCAGAAACATCCCCGGCCAGGCAATCACACACAGAACACAACAATGGGGGAAAAGCTGCAGAAATAAAGGCCGGAGTGAACAGAGCTGGGAAAATAAACAAGGCTGACAATTCACGGAGAATTTATCTGTAAATTTACCTGCGGCAAGTTTTTGAGGGTGGCACTGCACAAAGATGAGTGGTACTCTTGTAAATATAGCAATAATTATTTTTTTTTTTCTTGAAATAACTTTTTTTTTTTAATGTATAAAAGTGCAGGAAATCCAAATTTTTAACACTTTTTTTACAAAGCCAATAATTAAATTTAAATAGCAAATATAGCAATAATTAATTTTTTTTTCTTGAGATAAACTTTAAAAAAATTATAAAACTGCAGGAAATGCAATTATTAACACTTTTTTACAAAGCCAAGTGGTACCCCTGTAGATATAGCAACAATGAAATATTTTTCTTGGAATAAACTTTTTTTTTTAATGATAAAACTGCAGGAAATCAAATTTTTAACACTTTTTTACAAAGCCAAGTGATGCTCTTGTAAATATAGCAATAATTTAAATATTTTTCTTGAAATAACTTTTTTTTAATGTATAAAACTGCAGGAAATCCAATTTTTAGCACTTTTTTACAAAGCCAAGTGATGCCCTTGTAAATAGAGCAATAATTAAATATTTTTTCTTGAAATAATTTTTTTTAATCTATAACAATATATCTATAAATACATAAGATATAATAATATATATAAGTACATTTCATATATATATATACTGCAGGAAATCCAATTTTTAACATTTTTAAATTTATATATATATTTTTTTGTTCCAAATTCTCCTGCTGAGCATTTTAGTTGATGAAATGTGTTGGGCAGTGACAGGAATCTCTGCTCCACTGCAGAATGGTCCCACAGGAGAATTGGGGAAGACATTTAGGACCAAGAAATCCTTATATTTATGAGAAGATATTTATGACCAAGAGAATTATCCACTGAAAATCATCAGTGGGAAGAAAATGTGAGAAGCAGAACCTCTCATTTTGGGGGAAAAAAAGATTACGACAGATGAGAAAAGGTGGGCAGGTTTCATTGCTGAGTTTATGGGTGATCTCACAGCTCCAAATCCAACATAAATCCCTGGGGAAAAAAAATTCCCAGGAAAATTAAAAAATACCAGGGAGGTTTTCCTGAGTTGAGCACAGACACAACCCCGCAGTGAATAAGATATTTTTTGTGGAACCAACTGCCTGAGAGCATTGATGGAGAGCTGGGCAGGTAAAACATACTTCTACATTATCTCTTTGAAAGAGGAACAGGACACAACCTCTGCCAGCATTCATTTTTTTTTTCCTCCCTTTTTTTTCTTTTTTTTTTTTTTTTTTTTTTTTTTATGAACCATTCTATTAATACCAATCAAATCGAGCAAATGATCAAATGAAATTGCATTTTGAGAATCATAAGCTGTGTAATGCCTATTCTGTTAAATTGAGGCCCGTAATTGCTTCTCCACTGAAAAAGATACAACAAAGGCAGCAATCATGGCATGTCATTATCCCAGACTGGCAAACCAGCCTTTGCAGGGAGGACTTCAAAGCCTCCTGGTTCTCGAATTGCATTTGGTTGCTATTGTTGGAGCCCGGGCAATCTTGATTAGGTGTTTACACCGAGGGAAGGCTCGGTGCACACACAGTCTGAGTGCCTTGCTCTAGAGCCATTAAAAAATTGTACATTATGTTCCTGGCTTTGAAGTAAAGGGGCTTGGAGGTAGGAAAGCAACTCGGATGGAGCACAGCTGAGCTAGATTGGGCCACTGCTGCTCCTTCTGCAGCTCTCTCTCTCTCTCTCTCTCAAAGAAACTCATCATGAGGTTCTTTAAGAATCAGGCAACTTGCTGCTGTATAAAATGTTATAGAAATGAGTGACTTGCTGCTGTATAAAATGTTATAGAAATGAGTGAATCAGGTTTGTGCTGTGCTTTGGTACCTCCAGCACACAGAGAAAACCTGTAATTTGTTGTGGACTTGATGTTTTCTGAGCTTGAGAGTTGTTAGTTCTTCCCAAGGGAAACTTTTCAACAGGTTTGGGGTTTTTTTTCCCCCCAAAACAATATTCCTTTCCCATCACAACAGGTGTTTGCTATTTCTGTTACTGAGAGAGGTGTCAGCCCTATGGACTAATAATGTGATTTTTTAGCTCAGTGTGTTATAAAAGGGTTGAATGAATTGTAAATAAACTTTCTGATTCCTCCTGCCTTCTGACTGGAGTCAAACATCTTTATTTCCTGTCCTGTTGTGACAATCTGTAAATCCAAATCTTGGAGAACAAGGCTGGGAACGTTTTAACTCGTGTTATGTCAACTGCCCTCAAAGCAAACACTATTTATTACCACAGCCCCCGGCAGCCAGCAGGGATCAGATCAATAAATTCAGCTCCAACCCCCTGCAAAGCTCAGATTAATCAGTTTAGAAAAGGACAGGTGGATTGGTGACGTGTGGCTCATTTGTTTCTTCACACTCTTGGTGGTTTTGCACTTTTGGGTAGAGTTTTCCAGGTGAGGTGACCAAAGCTGGCTCCTGGACCACCACTGCTCCCCTCAGGACTTGTTTTCACCCCTTCCAACAAGACTGAGCCATGGATATCTTGGTTAGGAAGCAATAAATTAACTGTAAATTAACAATAAATCAATCAGTGACTGATGCAGCAGATCCAGAGGTGGTGACAGGAGCTGGTGAGGCAGCTCAGGGAATCACAGAATTATGGAAGGGACTTTACAGCTCATCTTGTCCCACCTTCCCACGTTGTGGACACCTTCCACTACCCCAGGCTGCTCCAAGCCTTGTCCTGGAACACTTCCAGGGATGGGAAGTTCACAACTTCCCTGGACAAGAAGCAGTTGCAGGTGTGTTAACGTGTCTGGGTTAGGAGCACAGTGTCCTCCACACCCTCTGCCTGCACTGTCACCTCTCTGCTGTCCCTTCAGCAAGATAATCTTATCCCACATCCCTGATTTTAACAGATTCCTTTCCCTATCCCATAGTTTTGAAGAGTGTCTGCACAATGAAGTCCTGATCCCTGCCTCCAACACTTAGACAGGGAAGATTTCCAGAATTCCCTGAACAGCAAACATAATCATATCAACATAGCTCGAATTAGCATCCATCTACACTCATTATTTTTACCATCATCCAAATTAGAACTGAAAAAAATAAACAAATGCTCTTAATAGCTCTACTAGAAAAAAAAAAAATAAATTCTGTCCATCATTCCTGCCATGGAATGAAGTCAGAAAATTCCCTTTAACATTGTGTCAACTCTTCATTAGCCTTGGCAGAGGTGTCACTTGAAGCACAAGGTCCCTGGAGCTTTCCAAGGGAAAAATTTTCTGTCTGGAGTGATTCAGTGACCCCCCTCCCTTCCCATTCAGTCTAAGTAGGAAGGAAAAGCAATAAACTCGTTTCTAATGGTTCATTAGGAATTGTAATTACATTTCCACTTGAACCTTGCCACAACTTGGCTGTGACTGTGCACTGAGCCAGGACTTCCACACACAGGGGCTGATGTCCAACATCAAATCTGCTCTGGGATCCTGACAGGGACAGCAGCCATGGAAACCTCATGGAGATAAAGGCCAAGAAAAGTCCAGAGGAAACCTTGGAGCCCCTCTGGAGCCAGGCTGGGAGAGCAGGAGAGGAGAAGCTCCAGGAGAGCTCAGAGCCCCCGGCAGGGCCTGAAGGGGCTCCAGGAGAGCTGGAGAGGGACTGGGGACAGGGATGGAGGGACAGGACACAGGAATGGCTCCCATTGCCAGAGGGCAGGGCTGGGTGGGAGATTGGGCAGGAATTGTTCCCTCTGAGGGTGGGCAGAGTGCCCAGAGCAGCTGTGGCTGCCCCTGGATCCCTGGCAGTGCCCAAGGCCAGGTTGGAGCACCCTGGGACAGTGGGAGGTGTCCCTGCCCATGGGAGGAGCTTCAAGGTTCCTTCTCCTCAATCCTGCATTTGCTCCATTGAGGACAATCTGGAATGAGGCATTAACAGAGAGAATCATTATCAAGCTCACATTGGCCAAGCAGAAAAAATGAGAGGCAGCATAAAAAGAGCAATTGATAAGGGGCAGTGCAGAGGACAGGAAAGAAGACAGAATTTCCTCAGCATCAAGATTAAAGAGTATTGTAGATCTGTGACACTTTCCTGCCCAGGACCAGAATGTGGCACCACTGGGCTTGGGAGTGACTGGAGATTTGTCAATTATTCCATGAAAGATGAACAAGATTCTCCCTGGGAATTCAGAGTTGTCACTGACATGATGGATTTCAAATCTGCTTCTCTCCTCTGAAAGCTGAGGCTTTACCACCACACAGACCTCACCTACAGAAATCAGGGAATTTATAAATTTACCCACCTGCCCTTGGAGAACCTGCTGCTTTTTATTGTGCAGCTCAAGGTAGGAATTCCTCTTCCCTGACTGCAGCCCCAGAGTCCGCTTGTTTTTCTTCACAAAGTCTTTTTTTGCTCTGTGGGGTGGATCCTGTTGATTCTGAGGAGGAAAAGCACGGCCAGGATTAACTTTGGCATGAAATCCATCTGCAGGTTCCTTCCTTTTGGCTTGAGGCTCAACAGGTTTGCTGCTGGCCACATTTGCTCCATAAAAGCTGGATAATTCTGGACCAAACTCTGGGAGTGGATCCTGGGTCTTTGTCTCCTGGGGATTATTTTCTGAAGAGCCACTGGAATGGAGATGAAATGAATCCACTGAAAAGTCCTCACTGCTTCCTCCAGAAATTTGGGATGCTTCTTCTGCCTTAAAAAATTCTGCTCCCTCTTTTGTACTCCTCCAATGAGGATTGTACCTCAGGCTGGAATATTTGTCCACAGGCAGTTTATTCCTAATTAAAAAACAAACAATGAATTATTTCTGCATAAATTCTGTGTTATTTCAGGGTGCAAACACAGGTCCTGCTGTGGCCAAAGGGATTATTTCAAATGGATTATTTCAAATGGATTATTCACTATGGGATCAGGATCAGAACAGTTTTATCAAAGGTTTTTTAGTGAAAAAATTTAGGCAGGGCTTCCTCTTCTTTTTCAATTTTCATCATCAGTGAATGATAAATTGGTCTAACACTCAGATCACACTGGAATACAATCATTATCCTCAATTTGGCACAGAAATGTTTAAATCCTGGTAGAATCAACTAAGAAGTGAAATGATAAATTGCATTGTTCTGCTGCCTCCTTAAAAATTATATCATCTACAAAAGGCAGTTTGTGTTGCTCCTTCTTCAAAGGTTCTAATGAGTGAAATAAAAGTGAAATTCCTGCTAAAATCAGTTTTTCAAGTGTCCTTTTGGGACTGTCCAAGCAAGAACAGCCTCCAGCTCTGTGTTTTTATTTTCTCTCCTCACTCCCATGAAATATCATGATGCTTTGATTAAAAAAACTTCTTTTATAAAAGATTTAAAATCACTTTTTATTAAAAAACAGGTGGTGATTAGATAAGAATAGAAAAACACAAATGAAAAGTCTGTGTGTTTGACAATTTTTTTTTTAACAAGTGGCCAAATGATTGCTCTGAGTTACATTTGTCATAAAGCAAAGCCACAAAAAAACCACAATTGATCCAATTTCTGATTTAAGATCAGATCCAGTGGGAGGAAAAGCAAGTGCAGGAGTCAGATCCATCCAAACAGGCTTCCAGGAGATGTGCAGGCAGTGGCAGGAGGAAGGAATGGGGGAGAAAAAAAAGCTTTTAACACAATTTTTTCTTCAGTAGTGCCCTGGTTCCTTGGTGACTGTGCCAGAGGGACATTTACAGGCACTGAGACCTGGCTGATTCTTCAGCTCCTGTTAGAGAAATCCAACCTGTGGCCTGGTTAATGATATTAACTCTTCTACAAATCATTTATTCATCTTTTCTCAACACAGTTACACACCTCTGCCTTTTATTTCAAGTGGCTCCTAATAACAAAATGGGATTGTTAAAGACAATTGTTTGTCTATAACATTTTGTCTATAATAATTGATTGTTAAAGACAATAGTTTGTCTATAACATTTTGTTTGCCTATAACTTTTTTCTATAACAATTGTTAAAGATAATAGTTTGTCTATAACATTTCGTTTATAACTTTTTTTTGTCTATAACATTTTTTTTGCCTATAATAATTGATTGTTAAGGACAATAGTTTATCTATAACATTTTTTTTGCCTATAACATCTTTTTTTGGCTATAACAATTGTTAAAGACAATAGTTTGTCTATAACATTTTTTACCTATAACTTTTGTCTATAATATTTTTTGTCTATAACATTTTTTTGTCTATAACAATTGTTAAAGACAATAGATTGTCTATAACATTTTTTGTCTATAATAATTGATTGTTAAAGACAATAGTTTGTCTATAACATTTTTTGCCTATAATATTTTTTGTCTATAACATTTTTTTGCCTATAACATTTTTTTGTCTGTAATAATTGATTGCTAAAGACAATAGTTTGTCTATAACTTTTGTCTGTAACATTTTTTTTGTCTATAACATTTTTTTTGTCTATAATAATTGCTAAAGACAATAGTTTGTCTATAACATTTTTTTGCCTCTAACATTTTTTGTCTATAACAATTGACTACTAAAGACAATAGTTTGTCTATAATATTTTTTTTGTCTATAATATTTTTTTTTGTCTACAACAATTGATTGCTAAAGACAATAGTTTGTCTATAATATTTTTTTTTTGTCTATAACAATTGATTGCTAAAGACAATAATTTGTCTTTGCTCTCCAGGTGAGCATGGGTACCACGCTCTCCTGGAGCAGATTTCCACCAGGGAAAACATCTTTATTCCCAGCTGGGAAAGGAGGCTGCAGGTAAACAGCACGAGGTGAGGCTGTTTTGAAGTGAGTACAGAAATATGTGAGCTAATTGCAATGACTGAAATGGCAGAGGATAATGCTAAAGGGTCCCTTTGTGCTGCAATGTGTGCACAGGACCCGATTGTGGGGCTGAGCCCAGGTCACTGCGCAGGGACAAAATGAGTGTGAAGAGCTCCTTCATCCCTAATCATCCCCAGACAAAAAAAGGGCACCTTTTATTCCTGCCCCCAGCTCCACGGGGAGGTTGGATGGACTCTGTGCTCCTCAACAAAAGTGTGGTGGAGCAGACAACAGCTGCAGCATTTCCTCTTCAAATTCCGAGGTTGGTAATGGATGTAGAGAGGGGGTTTCATATGTATGTGCTGTGATATTTGCTCTGCTTAATGGACTGCACTGGAGTACTTACTGGGCTAAGTTCAAACAAAATAAAATCAAATTTCCATTTAATGAAGAGCCTCACATTCAGCACAGTATTCAGTCCAAAAAAAATTACTAAAAATTAGAGCATGTTTCTAGTACAATTAACATCATTTGCACTCACAATAAAATATTCAATAACTGGCCATTTTGCTTGTTGAGGAGGTGAATAAAAGCATGCTATTAATCATTTAGCCTTCATTTGTTTGTCATTTTATTTTAAGTAGACTATTAAATTGAAACTGCACATTGTTATTACTTCGGGTTTAATGTAATCCCTTTAAACTCGAGAATTATTCCCAATTTATCCAGGGTTAAACCTTCCATGCCTATGACAGGATATTCAATTTTACTTGATGTACCCAGTTAATGCTTTCTGAAGGATGTTTAAATGAGGCCTTGAGGAACATCAGGTTGAAAGTGTCAGAATTATTCTGCTCCACTGAAGTTTTTGCCTTACCTTCCGCTGCCATAAATGTTTTGTCTTCCTTTCTCATCAGAACTCAATTCCTCCAGGCTGTCCTCCTCCAAGCTGTCACCCTCCAGGATGTCAGCAGCATCCTGCCCTGCCAGCTCCTGATTTTCCAGGATCCTCTCCTTTTCCAGCCCCTCAGAGTGGCATTCCTGGGAATCCTCCAGGCTGGAGGCAGAGCTCCTGTCCCTCTCCCAGCTGGCAGGTTGGAAAACGGGTGGCACGAGGACTTTTGGAGGGACATGGATGTTGTTATTGCTGGTGTGAGTTTGTGGGGAAGAGACCAAAAGGTGTTTCATGTTTGGAGGATTCATCCCATGGTTTGCACTGATGGTTCACGCCAGGCCTGTGTTTGGAGAGCACATAAACATAAAATATTGTAAATAATATTTGAAAGATGCATTTTGGGTGTTACCACTGTCTCAGGCTCAGAATTTGACCTTCTGTTGTTCAAACAATTCTCTATTCTCATCTGTCCCACTGATTTTTCTTTAAACAATAATGTCAAGGTCTCTACATATCAAACACAGGGTTCATTGCTATGAAATCTCAACTATTTGTTGTAATAATTGGTTGTAATTTTCTTGTGACAAAGAAAATGAAGCTGAGACAAAGCACCTGTTACCTGTTAACTTTTGAGACTTAAAATGAATTTTTTTTGTTCTCTTCGTGCAACTTTATACCCCCTGGACATGTAAAATCAGAAAGAAGGTGTGACAGGAACACAGTGAGAGCTGGAGTTCTTTCTAAATTAGGATGAGAGATTCTTTACACTCTGTTGAAGTGCTCAGAGGTTGTTTGCACTGTCAGATATTCACAGGTTGAAGTGGCAGGGAGGAAAGGGAGTGTGCTGTGCTGAAATGTTCATCAGTCACAGCCCATCCTGGGGACCAGCACGGTTAGAGGTGAACAGGCACTGTCACTTCAGTACCTGGGGATAATTAATTTTGGATATTTTAGCCCTGCTGGTCACACCCGAGTTCACCCTGGCACTTGGACAGTCCCCTGTGTCCCCTGTGTCCCCTGCTCCTGTCAGTGAGCACTGCAGGGCCTGGGAGGGGCAGGGAAGGTGGAATCTCCTGGCCTGGAGCAGGACCTCATCCCCCAGAGGAAAAGTCACCGTGTCCCCTGTTCCCAGGTCTCCCCTGTCCCCAGCTCCCTGTCCTGCCTCCTCTCACCCCCAGTCCCCTCTCCTTTGTCCCTTCTTCCCTGTTCCTCACCCAGCCCCATGTCCCCTGTCCCCAGTGTCCTCTCCCACTCCCAATCCCATATTCCCTGTACCCTCACCTGGTCCCCTGTCCCTGATCCCCTCACCACTGTCCCTTCTCCCAGTCCTACATCCCCTGTCCCATGTCCCGTGTCCCTGTCCCCTCTCCTATGTCCCCATCCCTGTCTGGTGTCCCTGTCCCTCTCACCCCGCTGTGTCCAGCCCATTCCCAGGCCCGTGTCCCTGTCTCTGTCTCGTTCCTCTGTCCCTGTCCCATGTCCCTGTGTCCCTGTCCCGTGTCCCTATCCTGTGTCCCTGTGCTCTCACCCCGCTCTTTCCTTGTCCCTGTTCCCATGTCCCTGTCCCTGTTCTGTGTCCCTGTTCCGGGTCCCTGTCCCTATCCTGTGTCCCTATCCCGTGTCCCAGTCCCGTGTCCCTGTTTCCGTGTCCCTGTCCCAATCCTGTGTCCCTGTCCCGTGTCTCTGTCACTCTCACCCTGTGGTTCCCGTGTCCCTGTTCCCGTGTCCCTATCCCATGTCCCTGTCCCTATCCCGTGTCCCCGTCCCTATCTCGTGTCCCTGTTCTCATGTCTCATGTCCCTGTCCCCTGTCCCTGTCACTCTCACCCCACTGTTTCCGTGTCTCTGTTCCTATCCCAAGTCCCAGTCCCGTGTCCCTGTCCTTGTCCCCATCCCTGTTCTCTCTCCTCACTGCTATTCCCTCTCCCATGTCCTCTGTCCCAGTCCCCCATGGCTCTCACCCCGCTGTCCCGGGCCCATTCCGGGCCCATTCCCGGTGTCCCTGTCCCCTGTCTCTCACCCCGCTGTCCCGGGCCCATCCCGGGCCCATTCCCGGTGTCCCTGTCCCCTGTCTCTCACCCCGCAGTCCCGGGCCCATCCCGGGCCCATCCCGGGCCCATTCCCGGTGTCCCTGTCCCCTGTCTCTCACCCCGCAGTCCCGGGCCCATCCCGGGCCCATTCCCGGTGTCCCTGTCCCCTGTCTCTCACCCCGCAGTCCCGGGCCCATCCCGGGCCCATCCCGGGCCCATTCCCGGTGTCCCTGTCCCCTGTCTCTCACCCCGCAGTCCCGGGCCCATCCCGGGCCCATCCCGGGCCGCGGCCGCTCGGTTGTCGCGGTAACCGCTGAGGACGCGGCCGCACCCACCGGGCGGGGCCGGGGGGGGGGGTTCGGTTCCCCCCGTCCCGCGGGCACAGTGGTACCGCCCGCTGTGAGCTGGTAAATGGAGTTATTCCCATTGAAATATGGAGTTATTCCCATTGAAACATGGAATTATTCCTATTGAAATATGGAGTTATTCCCATTGAAATACGGATTTATTCCCATTGAAATATGGATTTATTCCTATTGAAATATGGAGTTATTCCCATTGAAATATGGAGTTATTCCCATTGAAATATGGAGTTATTCCCATTGAATTATCCCATTGAAATATGGAATTATTCCCATTGAAATATGGAATTATTCCCATTGAAATATGGATTTATTCCCATTGAAATATGGAATTATTCCCATTGAAATATGGATTTATTCCCGTTGAAATATGGAATTATTCTCATTGAAATATGGAGTTATTCCCACTGAAATATTCTATTCTGTGAGTCTGAAAAAGACAAAAAAAAACCCGGTTGTAATTCACATTTTCTTTATTTTAGGGATTTGCTTTTTTACCCTTCTGGAAAGATGAAGGGTTGCTGTAAAGTCCTGGAGAACTCCCAACTCTCCTGCTGCCCCAGTCCAGGATTTGGGCCAGTCCCATGTGGAACATCACACAATCATCAAATCATAGAATAAGTTGCATTGGATTTCTGGTTTGTTTGGGGTTTTTTATCCTTTTGGACATCAGGCTGCTTTCCCAGCTTGGCCAAATCCAGCTGGAACTCCAGGTTTGGGGTCCCAGGGAGAAAATAAAAGTCACTGTTGCTTTGTAACATCTGGAATTCCCTGCTCAGCCCCATGGGGGGACCAATCCTAAATATCTTCATCAATCCTAAATATCTTCATCAATCCTAAATGTCTTCATCAATCCTAAATATCTTCATCAATCCTAAATATCTTCATCAATCCTAAATATCTTCACCAATCCTAAATGTCTTCATCAATCCTAAATATCTTCACCAATCCTAAATCCCTTCCTTTGGCGTGTCCCCAGAGGACCCTGGTGCTGCTGGGGGTCAGGAGCTGTTTGGGCAGTGATTCCTGAATTCCCTGGGGGTTCCAGGGGGTCACTCCAGGTTCCAGCAGCCCCAGTCCCACCTCCCTGCCCCCCTGGGTGACAAAACCACCCCCCCAGGGGCCTTTGGGATGGGGCTCCTTGTCCCTTCTGCGCCTTCAAATCAAAAAATCCCTGAAAATTTTAATACAAATATCAGGAAACTGCAGTTTCCTGCAGCTTTTCCATGGTTATACATCTGTCTCCCTTCCACAGTAAAACATTTTCTCACTTATTGACAGGTTTTTGTCACTTGGGTTCTTCTCTGGGGTTTCCAGATCCTTCTCTGGGGTTTCCTCATGTCCCTCTGTCACATATTGCATGTTGGATTTGGGATTTGCAGCTAAAACACAACACAGATTTTGTGTTTATACACATATTGTATATATTATATTTGTGTTATAAAAAAAATATTATTTATTATTTAATAGTGTTATTATACTATATATATTATTTAATATTACTTAATATTACTTATCATAATAATATTATTTATTATTTAATATTATTTATTATTTAATATTATTTATTATTTAATATTATTTATTGTTTAATATTATTGTATTAAATATATTATTGAATATTATTATTCAATATTATTCATTATAATATCATTAATTATTAATATTATTGTATTATATATTATTGAATATTATTATTTAATATTATTCATTATAACAATATAATTTATTATTTAAAATTATTGTATTGTATATTATTTAATAGTATTATTTAATATAATTTATAATAATAATATTATTTATTATTTATTATCATTGTATTATATATTATTTACTGTTATTATTTAATATTATTTATTATAACAATATTATTTATTATTTAATATCATTGTATTATATATTATTTACTATTATTATTTACTATTATTTATTATAATAATATTATTTATTATTAATGGCTGCCACCTGCTCTGGCCACAGTGAGCAGCAATGAAATAAAACAAGAATTATTTATGTTAATTAAAGTTTTTTACCTTGGCCATTCTTCTCATGGCCTGGGCTGTCTTCGTTAGATCTGGATTTATAACTCTCCAATGTCTGCTCTGAAACATCATTTTCTGTGGAAAAACCAAATTTATTTACAACAATGAAATTTTTTTCCAACAATTCTTTACCTTGAGCATAAAAACCCTGAGAGAAGAGTTCCAAAATGTGGATTTCTCAGCCCTCACCTCTTTTCCACACGCCGTGGGCTTTTTTCAGCTTCAGCAGGAAGAGCAGGACGATGATGAGCAGCACCAGGACCAGAGCGGCCACCAGGACGGGCAGCAGGAGATTCTTCTCCTTCCTCACCCTCCCTTTGGGCTCCGGATTTTGCTCTGGAACAGAGATTTGAGTTCTGAAACATCCTCGTAATTAAGAATGATTTCACCTGGATGAACATGGTGGGAAAGCAGAATTCATCCAGTGGATTGAGAAGAATTCACCTTCATGAATGTGACTAATCAATTTATTCACGTACAATGAATTATGTTATTCACATATAATGAATTTATTCATGTGAATTGTATTATTCACATATAGTGAATTTATTCACATATGACTTGTATTATTCACATATAATGAATTTATTCACAAATAATAATTCACACTCATTAGGTTTTGGACTTAATTTTAGGATGAGAGGTCAAGTTTTTTGTGGCATGAACAAGGAAAACTGATTGAGCTCGGTGGCCTTGTGCTTTGGCCCAGCAAATAGTAAAAATTAATTTTTATTATCAGGTTTTATTTGGATGATAGAAATGGTTGTGTTTCTGTGGCATCCCTCAGGGTTGGAGCATTAACCCATCAGTTGCTTTGGCCCAGCAAACCATAAAATTTAACTTTTATTATTATTATTTTTGGATGATAGAAATGGTTGTGTTTCTGTGGCATCCCCCAGGGTTGGAGCATTAACCTGCCAGAAGATTTGGCCCAGCAAACAGTAAAATTTAACTTTTATTTGGATGATAGAAATGGTTGTATTTCTGTGACATCCCCCAGGATTAGAGGATTAACCCATCAGTTGCTTTGGCCCAGCAAACAGTAAAATTTAACTTTTATTATTATTTTTTTTGGATGATAGAAATGGTTGTGTTTCTTTGGCATCCCCCAGGGTTGGAGCATTAATCTGTCAGTTGCCTTGGCCCAGCAAACAGTAAAATTTAACTTTTATTTGGATTATAGAAATAGTTGTATTTCTGTGGCATCCCCCAGGGTTAGAGCATTGACCTGCCAGAAGATTTGGCCCAGAAAACAGGAAAATTCAGCTTTTATTATTATTATATTCTTTTTTTTTTGGATGATAGAAATAGTTGTATTTCTGTGGCATCCCCCAGGGTTGGAGCATTGACCTGCCAGAAGATTTGGAGGGGGTTTGTGTTCAGAGAGAATCAGAAAGGTTTGGAATTCAGAGAGAATCAGAAAGGTTTGGAGTCTCCCTGTAGTTTCATACCCAGGATGAAGGTGGGAATCACTGTTGTGTTTTCACCTGCTGGTGGCACCTCTGTCCTGGGAGGTTCCTCCTCGGTGCCATTTCCACTGGGTGCTGCTCCAGCCCCTGGAGGATGGGAAAGGAAAACAAAATTTCTCTGAAGGAATGTTTAAGAAATCCCCAACAGCTTCAGGTACTGCCCCTGATGTAAGGTCTGGGCTCACTTCCCTAATTCTGCATTTAATTTTATTCTTTGTATTTTATTATTTAAAACAATTTGAATTTTATTGTTTAAAATATATTGTATTTTATTTATTATTTAATTTTATTTTTATATATGTATTTTAATATTTATTAATATGTTGTTAGAGAAACAATTTCCAGCCAAATTAAAACCAAGCTGAGCTCGGTTACTTTGGAACTTTCCCAGCCCATCACTTTGCTCCTCCTGCCTGAAAAACCAGCAATGAGCAGAAATCCTTCTACTTTCAGCAGATATTTTGGTGTTCCTGTTCTTGACCCCCCCCCTTTCCTGTCCTTTGCCAGTGTCTGATGAGGGAATTTCTCACCATTGAAACCCCCAGAAGTCGCTGAACCTCCCAAATTTCCTGTTGTTGTTGTTTCTTCAGTCCCTGTGCAGACAGAGAGGTGACTTGGATTTCTCATGGACACAGACAACACATCATTAGATGTAATTATATATAATACATAAATATATATAATAAATACATAAATATATATAATAAATACATAAGTAAATATAATTGTTAACTTTCATTTGCAGTGCTGAAATGATGGTGTGCACCAAAATTAATAAGAGATTTTCCTTTAATTTTAAATTTGCATTCATAGGAGATTTTCCTTTCCTTTTCACACTCAGTAAAAGCCACAGAATTGCAGAGTGGTTTGGGTTGGAAGGGACCTGAAAGCCCCTCTGGTTCCATCCTCTCTTAAAAAATTCAGGAAAAAATCAGGAAAAAAATTCCCTTTCCTTGGGTGTTGTCCTGGCACATGTCAGGATTTATCAGAAGAGGGTTTATCAGCATATATTCATTTTGTGCTGTTTGCCATCTCCGATACATCACTTTTAAACCAACAGGAAAAAAAGAATTGAGGCGTTTCTAAAACAGCAGCACTTTTGTCACTGTCGTGCTAAGGGAGGTGTGAAACTCCTGGAGGGGTTTTTGGGGTGATTTATTTGGGCTGTGGGGCTTTGGATTGTGCTGGAAAAAAAAAAAAAACTAACAAAAACAAACAACCCCCCCCCCAAAAAAAAAAAAAATTAAAAAAAGAATAAAAAATAATAATAATAATAAAAAAAAAACAACCCCAAAAAGAACTGCTGGAGGCAGCAGGGAGGAAGAGTTGTTGCACAGTGCCATCTAGTGCAGCCCATCCAGAGCATCCCAGCCTGGCTCCCGCCCTGCTCCAGCCTTTCTTCCTCCAAAGGAGAGGAATTTTAGCTGGGAAATGAGGGAACAAGCAGGGAATGCTGTGCCCCACACTCCCCCTGTGCCCCCAGCATTGCTGTACCTGTCATTTCGGGTTTGATAAATCCAGGTGGCCGAGGCCAAACTCACCGTTAGATGTGACACCTGTGGGGTTTGGCTGGGCTGGAGCTGAGCTGGGAACTGATGGATCCTCTGGGGATGAAGAGCTGGAAACTTCTGGAGCTTTTGGAGATGCAGAAGGGCTGGGATCTTTTTGGGATGTAGATGGGCTGGAACCTTCTGGATCTTTTGAAGATTCAGAGGGACTGGCGCCTGCTGAATTCCCTGAAGGGTTGGGAACTTCTGCATCTTTTGGGGATGCAGAAGGGTTGGAAGCTTCTGAATTTTCTGGGGATGCAGAAGGGCTGGGATCTTTTTGGGATGCAGAAGGGCTGGAAACTTCTGGATTCTCTGGGGATGCAGAAGGTTTGGAAATCTTTGGCTCTTCTGGGGATGCAGAGGGGCTGGCACCTGCTGAATTCTCTGAAGGGTTGAGAACTTCTGCATCTTTTGGGGATGCAGAAGGGTTGGGATCTTTTGGGGATGTAGATGGGCTGGAACCTTCTGGATCTTTTGGAGATGTAGAGGGGTTGGAAACTTCTGAATTCTCTGGGGATGCAGAGGAGCTGGTACCTGCTGGATCCTCTGGAGAACTGGGATCTGTTTCATTCCCTGAAGGGTTGGGAACTTCTGCATCTTTTGGGGATGCAGAGGGGTTGGAAACCTCTGGATCTTTTGGAGATGCAGAGGGGCTGGTACCTGCTGAATTTGCTGGAGAACTGGGAACTGCTGGATTCTCTGAAGGGCTGAGAGTTTCTCCCTCCTCTGAAATCCTGCTCGGTTGTTTGCAGCCTAAAGAAACCACCCCCAAAAAATGACAAAGATCAGAAGAGGCTTTGCCACCGAGCAGACCCTTGAAAATCTTACCCTGCCCTGGGTGTTTTGGGTTTTCTGTCTGATCAAGGGTTTCACTTTCAGTCCCGTCCTCCCACCCCCAGCTTTCCTGTCCTCAGAATGTATTTGCTGCTCTGAAATGAGGATTAAACTGCTGTGGGGGGCTTGGGGCAGGTGCTGCTGCTCAGATCTGCCCCCAAGGAACAAGCCCAACCCCTTTTTGCCTCGTTATAAAGCAGATCCCACACTCAGGGCTGCAGGCTCTGTGTGAACCTGCAGAATTCTCAGCAGCTCAGGGCAGTAAAATTGTCAAGGCAGAGCTGGAGGAGCTGCAGTACCTGTGCTGGGTAGGTCCTGGAAGGGGACAGAGGCCACCAGCCTGTGTCCCCCCAGTGCAGGGTGCTGGATGATGCAGCTGGCTGTCACCTTGGGGCTGTAGCTGAGGATCCTCAGGGTGCTGCTGGTGCTCCATTTCCCCCCATCAGCCCCCAGCCGGTGCCTGGTGTCACCTGCACATCCATTGGGAGAGAAAAATAAGAAGATTTCTACTCCAGAGTGATAAATAAAATCATTTACATCACCCTGAAATCCTGTTCTCCATCCCTGCTGCAGCTCAGGGTTGACTCTTCCCCTTTTCCAGCTGCTGGAAGTTCAACATGAGGATTTCTGGCCCTGCCGGGAGGAATTAGGGGGAGCCTGATGGGATTCCCAGCCCTCCAGGCAATAGTGATGAAAATAAAGTTGTGTTTGATGTGCCCAGAGATGTGTTTGAGCAGCCCTGCTGGAGTGGGAGCTGTTTCAGATGTTCACCTGAAGGGAACAAATATTTCTATAATTTTATAACGCAGAGCTCCTGATGCCTCCCCTTGCTCTGGTACCTTTCAATGAAATAAATCCCCCATTTCCAAATAAACCTTTGCAAATCAGAATTTCTCAACCCTCTTTCCATCCCCAGCAGGGCCAGGTAGGAGCTCCAAAAGGATTTCAGAGTGAAGGAAATCATAATTTTCAGCAGCAGCTCAGTAATTACAGCTTTGCCCCTGCTGAGCCCCTGTGCACCTGAGCTGTTGCAGCAATTAAGATTTATTAGCTATTTTCTGATTAGTGTAAATATTTGCAGGAAGTGATTAAAGCTGGGAATGGAAGGGGAGGAAGGAGAGTTACTCCAAGCCCTCAAAAAAATTCAGAAAAAACACACACAGAAATTTGAGAAATAGCAGATTAGGGCAATGATTTTTTTATCTTTCAAACAATTAAATTTGTGTGTCCCACCTCTTCATGCAAACATTCCTGCTGTGAAAGCCAGCCCCAGGTGAAACAACCCAGCAGACACAGCTCAGGTATTCCCTCCTCTCCAAAGGTGAGGAGGAGATAAAGATAATCAAAGTTTTTGTGTTAAAATATTGGAGAAGTGCATTGCTGGTTTGAAGGAGGCGCTTAGTGCCTGAACTGTGCCTTGTGATGTCACAAATAATTCACTTTATCAGGGTGTTTTAAGTTTGGGGAGCCCTCTGGCTTTAGGAAAACACTGTGAGAAATAGAGATAAAAAATCAGGGGGGAAATATTGATGTTTTTATGATTTCCCAGCTGTTATTCCCCAGGCCCTCACACACAGCCCAGCTCTTCCCAAACACAGGAATTAAAAACCTGATTTTCCACCATCCATGCACTCCTTTTTTGCATTAACACCCATTTATCTGCCCAACCTGATTAATTTTTATCATCAACTCTCCTTTCTATCTATATTCAAACCACAAAACACAATTCTCTGCTGTTTTCTAGAGCTCTTATTTAAAAATAAACCATCCTGGGGCACGGGATGTTGCAAATTCACCTTTAAATACATTGTTTGATGATGCAAAGCACAAGCAAGAACTTGCTGATGTGTGAAAGAAAAGAAATTTTCATCCCTGAGTGTTTTTCTCACATTTTTGGTGCAGATGTGCACTGGAGCTGATAAGGCAGTGATTTTTTAGAATAATGTTATTTATGGCACTGTTAGAATGCCAGTTATTGGTGCAGCAGACAGTGAAAGGAGAAAAAAGGCCGATGCTTTGAGAATCCAGAGTTTGGGGTTGTTTTATCCCATTTTTGTCCCATTCGGTGCTGAGGTTCCAGGGGTTTGGACTGATCTTATCCCACTGGAATTCAGTGCTGAAGTTCTAGGATTTTGGATTCAATTTATCCCAGTGGAATTCAATGCTGAGATTCCAGGATTTTTGATTTATTTTACTCCACTTGAATTCAGTGCTGAATTTCCACGGGTTTTGATTCATTTTATTCCAGTGAAATTCAGTGCTGAGGTTCCAGGATTTTATTTCATCCCAGTGGAGTTTAGTGCTGAAATTCCAGGAGTTTGGGTTTATTTTATTGCACTGGAATTTAGAGTTGAGGTTCCAGGGGTTTGGGCTCATTTTATCCCAGTGGAATTTTGTGCTGAGGTTTCAGAATTTTGGGTTTATTTTATCCCAGTGGAATTCAGTGCTGAGGTTCCAGGATCTGGGGTTTATTTTATCCCAGTGTAATTTCGTGCTGACTGTTCCCCAGAGCTGCACCAGCAGCAGGTTTGAGTGACAAACCCACTAATATTTCACCCTCCATCATCTTCAAACCACCCAAAACTAACAAAACCCCAAATTTTAGTGCTCAACCCCTGTTTTTGGAGCTCTTACCTTGGAGCTCAATCCCGTTGTCCAGCAGCCAGGAGATCTGGGGCTGGGGTCTGCAGCCCTGGGTGTGGCAGGAGAGTTTGATGCCTCTGCCCGAGTCCTGGGACACCTCCAGCACTGGCTGGGAAGGAGCAGCTGCAGCAGGAAGATTTAGGATCAGTTTGGGGGGATTTTCTACTCATTTTTAAATGAGCATCATTGGAGGGGACTGTATTTTATCTCCTTGTGTTGTGTTTTATCTTCTTTTTCCAAGCTCAGGATTAAATGCTCAAGATGGTGTTTCTTATTGGGACTCATTGGGACTCTTATTGGGACTTATTGGGATTCTTATCTTTGTTACAGTCTCACAAGCCATGAGTTCTACAGCACTGCTGATAACAAACTAAAAATGGCCCCTATTTCTACAAGGTCTCTACAAGGTCTTTTGAGGATGAATTGTCCAATTAAGAAATGACACCTGAATTATTTTTACTTTTAACCCAATAACCAACCACCCATGGCTGCAATGAGGATTTTTCTACCCAATTACAAAACACCACCCAGAGCCAAGAAGAAGGTGAAGAAGAAGGACTCAGCCTCTGCCCTAAATCCTCCATCTTGCTTTATTTATCTATTACTGTATTCTAAACCCTTAAACTCTAAGTTTTCCACCCTGTGCTATCACACACTTCTATCCAAACCCCACACCCACAATCCCAGGGCTGTCACTCAATTTTGGGAGCCTTTTCCACGGCCTCAGGTCAATGCAGTGTTTGCTTGGGGGTCAGATGTTTATTTTATTTTATATTTTATTTATTTTATTTTATTTTATTTTATTTTATTTTATTTTATTATCCAAGCCAAACACTGCATTGAGCACCAAAGGCAGGTCTGGATTTGAGGAGCTGCCTCTGTTCTGCTCCTCTGGGAAAAACAACCCAAAGCAGTGGAGGGAACTCACCCAAAATCTGGACATTGTGGCTCTTGTTTTTGAAGTCGCTGCTGTAGTAGAAACATCTGTAAATTCCTGCGTCCTGCACGGTCACGTTGGAGAGCTGGATGGACAATTCATCCCCGGAGTGATGGAGGAGTTTGTACCTTTGGTCTTTTAGAGCTGCAGGGAAGAGAAAAGCCAGCACATCATGGGGGTGGTGCACAAGAGGAAGTCAAAGCATGAGGAGAGTTTTTATTTTATGGCATTTTAAAGTTTAATGAAAGCATCACCTAGGGTATCTCTATTCTTCTTTCTCTCTCTTGACTTTCTAATCTTTAATTCTTTCCTCTGCTGCAATAATTTACAGGAGTCCTCAGGGTCAGCCCAACAAGTCCATGGACTTTTCCCACAACTGCTGCACAGAAAATGCAACTTTCTGCCCTTAAATTGAACTGAAACTGGGGGTTTGTACAATCATCAGGGGGACAGAGGTCTCAAAAACTCTCTTTTATTTTATTTATTTATTCTTTTGGCTGAGCTTTTGACAAAATACTGAGCTGGGAGGAAATCCCAGCAATTTCTGGATTAAATAATACAGGATTTTGAGACCATCATGGTGTAAGACTCATAACTGGGGTGTCATATTTGTAGATAAAACTGGAGGGAACTGATTCCCAAAGTGGTTCATTGGAGAAACCACGTGACAGAGGCTGCCAGGGGTGACTCAGATGAAGAATGAAAACCTTCAGTGCAGTGCCAGCTTTGGTTTCTTCCCTAAACAAAGGGGAGAAACCTTTCTTTTGTATTAAAAAGAAAATATTCAGTGTGTCTGAACTTCTCCAGGATCCAAATGCTTTGGGAGCTCCAGTTCTTTGCTCCAATGGATACTCAGCTCCTTCCCCACCCCTGATAAATCTCCCACCTCTGTGGTATAAAATACTGAGAGCAAAACATATTAAGTATATAAATATATGGAGATTAAATATATGGAGATATAAATAAATGGAGATAAATGGTGATTTCCTCCAAGGTTGTGCGAGTAAATAATCAGATTTGACTGATTATTATTAAAGTAAATAATTATTTAACTGCAGCAAGGGAGAGGAACTCCTACCACAGCCTGCTGGGGATTTTGGGGAGTCAGGACTCCCAACAGCACAGGGTGGGTTGGGATAACCTCATTTCCCCATGGATCAGCCCCATGGATCAGCCCCATTTCCCCCATGGATCTGCCCCATTCCCCACATGGATCAGCAAATGGCCCAAAGTGATCCAAGTGTGCAAAGCCGTGCCCATTGTCCATTTTGGGTGCAGCCCCTGGGGGGCTTTGTCTGCCCTAAATGGACCTGAAGGCCCTTCAATAAATAGAATTATAAATAGAATTTATTCTCTGAACTCTGTCAGGTCTCTGTTTTTAGGTAACCTCAAAAGTCCTCAGTTTCTGGTGACCATGAAGGGACAGGAGTCTCTGAAAGATCCTCTGGACCGAGCAGGACCCAGCTCCAACCTCCCACCACGGGGAACTTTGGGATCAGGGTCCCCCTGGCCAGGGTGGCAGCAGGGCCAGCCCAGTGTCCCCATCCCTGTGTCCCCATCCCTGTGTCCCCAGCCCATGTCCCCATCCCAGTGTCCCCACCCAGTGTCCCCATCCCTGTGTCCCCATCCCAGTGTCCCCAGCCCAGTGTCCCCAGCTCAGTGTCCCCATCCCAGTATCCCCACCCCAGTGTCCGCATCCCAGTGTCCCCATCCCAGTATCCCCACCCCAATGTCCCCATCCCAGTGTCCCCAGCCTGGTGAACTCAGCCCAATGTCCCCAACCTGGTGTCCCCAGGCCAGTATCCCCATCTCAGTGTCCCCATCCCAGTGTCCCCATCTCAGTGTCCCCAGCCCATGTCCCCAGCCCATGTCCCCAGCCCAGTGTCCCCAGCCCCGTGGGCAGTGTCACCACGCTGGAGTTTCACACTCACCCCGGTGGGAGTTGAAGAAAATGGTGAAACCCCGGGGGTTTACCCACTGCAGGGTTGAGTTGCTGCTCTTGCTGGGGGGGCTGAAGGCGCAGTGAAGGTTCAGGTTTTCTCCTTCCTTCAGGGTCACAGTGTCACTGGCAGCCCCTGGAAACCCCCCTGCCACACACAGGGGAAAAAACAAGTGTGAAATGGTGACATGGATGTTTTTGCACACAGCAACGTGTTAATTTTCCTTTTTCTCAATGGTTTTTTGTAATATTTCTACATTGCCAGTACGGTTGTAGGGATATAAATAAATTATTGTCACTGGATCATCACAGGTACTGGGTGGCAAAGGTTTGGGATTTTCATCTGCCAGCACAACCAGATTTAATTATTAAGCCAGTTTCAGTTATTAGCCAAGAAAGCATTTCATTATTAGTCAATAAAGAACTGAAGCAGATCCATTTCATGCATTCTCTCTCTGTATTTAAACACAAACATTCAATTTTCACTTATTCCATTATTATAACTAAATAATATTTAAGGTCCTTTCCAACCCAGGCCATTCTCTGATTTTATGTCCCGTTCTGGGGCTGTTGAACCTGATTTGCTCAGTGTGTGACTGATTTCCCAACATCTCTGAAAATGAGGCTTTTCTAATTCAAAAATTAAACTTCTTTTCAAAAAAACCAAACCCAAACCTGGCCTGGCACAGGTTGCTAAAATGAAATTTTACTCTCTCTTCTCACCAGCTCATTTCACAGGCAGCAGTAAAATGTGGTTTTTCTCTCCAGACTTTCTAAGGCAGATAAAACACCCTGAAAATGTGAATTCCCTTCTCCAGACTAAATCCATGCCCTGGAGAACGCCAAGATTGGAGCCTGGCTTGGAGTTAAGCGAATAAGCAGCAGGAGAGTTTTCTTTTCATTCCTGTTTTGTGTGTTTTGATTTGATTTTCCAGGTAGTTTTTAGCTGCCAATTCCCCACTGCAGTTTGGGGAAATGAACCTTTCTGGGCTTCGGGGGAAGATTTTTCACCTTCTTAAAAATTTGAAATCGCTCAGAAATGAAGTTTATATATATACATATATATAATTTTTTTTTTTTAATTTTTTTTTTTTGCTGGAGCTGATTTTTTTTGTACTTCTACCTTGTAAGGCAGCAGCTCCCCGTGGGGATTGTGGCTGTGCGTGTCCTGCAGAGGAGCTGTGGCAGGAGGTGAGAGCTGTTCAGAGCAGCTGGGGCTGCCTGTGGTTTTCTACAGCCCCCTCGGGTATTTCTGTCCCCGGGCTGGTTTCCTGTCACCACCAGCACTGTGGGGTCTGGCACATCACACCTTTGGGGGTGAGCGAGAAGAGCTGGGGGTGATTTATAAATGGAATTTCCATGGGAGACCACTGGAAAAATGGGTTTTATTCAGAGCGTGACTCACAGGGCAGCTCTTCCTGCACAGGGGCTCAGCTCTGCAGCCACTGTGGTCACTAAAAGTGACCATTAAATGGTCCCCAGGGCAGGGGATGGTGGCTTTGGTACCGTGTGGAGCCCACCTGGAACAGCCACTCTGCCATCAAGGGATGGATCCACCTTCTCAGCAAGAAAGGGCAGTAAGATGCTGGAAATTGCAGGAGAGTGGTTCTGCTCTGGCTGCTATTCTTGGAGCCCCCAGGAAGTGACTGAGAGCTCCTTGCACTGAGAGCATCGGGGAAGTTATCTGTGACCTGTAAGCCACACTCACCCGACTTCATGATTGAGTTTTAGTTTTGGTGCAGGGTTATCTGTGAGCCTGTAAGCCTCAGTCACACCATTTCTTGAGTGAGTTTTAGTGCAGTTATGTGTGAGCCTGTAACTCACACTCACCTCATTTAATGAGTGAGTTTTAGTTTTGGTGCAGAGTTATCACTGAGCCTGTAACTCACTCTCACCCTGTTTAATGGGTGAGTTTTGGTGCACAGTTATTGTGAGCCTGTAACCCACAGAGCCAACCCATTTAATAAGTTAGTTTTGGTGCAGGGTTATTTGTGACCCTGTAATCCACTCACCCCATTTAATGAGTGAGTTTTAGTTTTGGTGCAGTTATCACTGAGCCTGTAACTCACTCTCACCCTGTTTAATGAGTGAGTTTTAGTTTTGGCTCAGAGTTATCAGTGAGCCTGTAAGCCCAGAGCCAGCCCGTTTAATGAGCTTGGTCCTGGCTGCTGACCTGTGGATGGAGCTGAATTAATTCTGGAAGCCAAAGCAGCAGCTACAAATTCATCCTGCAGGAGTCTGTGGCCAAATGGGGGAGAGGGGCTGTGCTGAGAGTTAGCAGATTGTCAGCACAGCCCTGCAGTGGTTTCTGCTCCAGGCTCTGTCAGGGAGGGAGAGGGAATATTGCTGCAGCCCCAGGATTGTGGATCCATTTCTCCTGCAGAGCTCGGGAGTGAAGCCTGCAGGATCCTGGGCAGGGATTGCTGCCCTGCTCCTGCCCTGGGTGTTCTGTTAGATCCTCCTCAGATCAGATCCTCTGAGTGTCTGACACAGTCAGATATGAACCTGTCACCCTCTCCTGTGCCTGAAAGGCAAAGGAGACCTAAATAAGCTGCTCCTCCAGCAGGAGTGAGGAGATGGAGCATCCTAAAGCTTTTCTTTTTCAAATTACTGTGCAAGTTCTCCCTAAAAAACCCTCAGAGAGTTCTCCCTAAACTCTGATTCCATCAACCTCTTTTCCCACCACACATGAGCAAAGGCACACTGGGATTCCTGTCCCAGGCAAAGCCAGCAGTGACCTCCTGTCCAAATTTAAGTCAAAATATTTTGATACCCCAACATTTTGTCACCTCAAGCTGCTGGAGACCTGGAGACCTGGTCTCACAGGTCCTGGGTTTAGGAGTCTGAGAGCCTTGGGAACAGGGTGACAAAATGTCAATAAGTGAGTTTTAGTTTTGGTGCAGAGTTATCACTGAGCCTGTAACTCACTCTCACCCTGTTTAATGAGTGAGTTTTGGTGCAGAGTTACTGTCAGCCTGTAACCCACAGAGCCAACCCATTTAATAAGTTACTTTTGGTGCAGAGTTATTGTGAGCCTGTAACTCACACTCACCCTGTTTAATGAGACAGTTTTAGTTTTGGTTCAGAGTTATGTTTTTTTGTCACTGAGAGACCAAGAGCACGGAGAGACCCTGAGCTGTGCTGGAGCTGTGCAGAGTTTTCCCAGCAGGAAAAGCAGAGGTGAAGGAGAGAACTCCAGTCTTACCTTGCAGCAGGATCACGGTGAGCAGCACCCCGGGGATGGCCATGCTGAGCCCAGCCGGGCTCGGTTTCCTCTCTCTGCGGGGCCGGGGCTGTCACCGCCTTTTCATCCGGGGGGAACGATGGCCGTGACCTCATCGCCCATCTCTGCCCCTGCCCCGCTGTGCCTTCCCCCTGCGGTGACACCGGTGACACCAGTGACCTCATCGCCCATCTCTGCCCCTGCTCTGCCCACCGCCCCTTCCCCCTGCGGTGACACCGGTGACACCCGTGACCTCATCGCCCATCTCTGCCCCTGCCCCGCTGTGCCTTCCCCCTGCGGTGACACCGGTGACACCAGTGACCTCATCGCCCATCTCTGCCCCTGCCCTCCTGCCCGCCGGGGCTGCGGTGACACCGGTGACACCGGTGACAGCCGTGACCTCATCGCCCATCTCTGCCCCTGCCCTGCCCGCTGTGCCTTCCCCCTGCGGTGACACCGGTGACACCAGTGACCTCATCGCCCATCTCTGCCCCTGCCCTGCCCGCTGTGCCTTCCCCTGCGGTGACACCAGTGACAGCCGTGACCTCACGGGTCCCCCGGGTGACAGCTCGGGGGGACTGGGAATTTCACCGCTCCGCCCCTGCCCCGCTCACTCAGGGCTGGTATAAATATGGGTCATAAAATGAGCTGGTCACAAATGTTAAGGTGAATGGTGTGTGTGTATAATGGTAAAATAACTCTGTTATAAGGATATCGTGGGGTTTTTTTTTTTTTTTTCTTTTTTCCTTAGAAATTATATAAATAATAAATAGAATAGAATGGAATAATTTTTAATATACTATATATTATATATTAGATATCATAAACTGTGTATTATACATTGTATTATATATATTATGCATTATATGTATTATGTTCTATATGTATTATATAGGATAATATATAAGATATAGGATATAATATACATATATAATACATAATATATTAATACATATTATATAATACATACTCCATAATATACATGTATAATATATATGTATGTGTATATGTATATATAATATATTATATATAACATGTATTATTATATATATAATATATTATATGTATTATGTTCTATGTATATTATATAGAATAATATATAATATATAATATATAATATATAAGAATACATACATATATAATACATAATATATTAATACATATTATATAATACCTACTACATAATATACATATATAATATATATGTATGTGTATATGTATATATAATATATATTATAATATATATTATTATATATAATACATTATATATATTATGTTCTATGTATATTATATAGAATAATATATAAGATATAAGAATATATACATATATAATACATAATATATTAATACATATTATATAATACATACTATATAATATACAGATATAATATATATGTATGTGTATATGTATATATAATATATATAATATATATAATATATATAATAAATCAAAAAATCCAGATTAAGGAAAAATAAATTTGGTTTGAAAGTTGCTCCTTCAGTTCCACACACCCAAACCTGAGAGTGAAATAACTCGGGGGAAAAAAAAATAAATCGAGAGGAGGAAAATCCCATCCCTGAGCAGGGAAAAAGGGAGTGGAGAGAATTTTGTGCCATCTGCTGTCAGGAAAATGAATTTCAGCCCCAGAAAAAAAAAAGAAAAAACACAGCTCAGAATTCCAGCAGAACACTCCAGAGGAAATGTGAATATTTTCCAGAGGAAATGTGAATATTTTCCAGAGGGAATGTGATTATTTTCCAGAGGAAATGTGAATATTTTCCAGAGGAAATGTGAATATTTTCCAGAGGAAATGTGAATATTTCCCAGAGGAAATAGGAAAGGTGCTCAGCTTTTTTATTAAATCACCCACGAGATAATTTTTTTTGTCCGACTTCTGAGGATTCCTTTTAATGTGAGAAGCAAATTAAAACACACCGGTTGTTTTAACAGTTGCTGGAGCTCGAAATTGAGATTAAAAACCCCCCACCCCTGCCTGTCCCACCCCCAAAATAAAAAAATACAGATGTCACAGGTAATTTACAGCTTTTTTTTTTTGGCAATACAATTATTGGGTTGTGTTTTTTTTAACAGCAAACATTTCTTCTTTTTTTTTTTTTTTTCTCAAATAAATACAATCTGCTCACACTAAATTAAAAAAAAATCAACATAATAAACAGAATGATACAAGAGGTTGAAAATTAATCAAAAAAGAAAAAAAGAAAGTTGGTGACATCAAGTGTGAAGAGATGTCGTGGAGAGAAAATAATTTTTAATGGGAAATAATAAAGGAAGTGGCTGAGTATTTTCTGCTGTGGGTCATGAGGATTCCCTGGGGAAGGAGTTTGGGGAAGTGATTTGGGGCCTTTGAGCCAATCACAGCCACAATTAATTACAATTATTTTACCCTTTTATCACCATCCCCAGCCCTGCTCCCCTTTGGGACCCCAAACCATTTCCCCTCCGCCTCCTTGGAGAGAAACGACCCCGAACCACAAACCAAAGCCAAAATTTGGGGATAAAAATCACCCCTTTCATTAAAAAATTCATAACAGGAGGAGACTCAGCCAACTTCTGTCTGAAACTGCTCACCCGGGGTGAAAAGGGAAATAATCAACTTTTGACTGAAGTTTTCACGGTCTGGATCCTCATTTTGCATAAACCAGCAAAGCTCTGTTGATTTGGGTGTAATGTCGATTTAATTCTTGTTTTTTTTCTAAACCAGACACAATCCAAATTATAAAAATTAACAATTTATTCTTGACAAGTTTGCAGCTTTTTCTTTTCTTTTTTTTTTTTTTTTTTTTTCCTTAATTGTGGAGAGAAGGAAAAACCTGGGAAATGTTGTTGGAATAAAACCTGGGGTCTGATGCAGCTCACAGTGAAGGAAAAGATTTCGGTGAGATCAAGTTTGGGGTTTTAAGTTTTTCTTCCCCAGTTTAATATTTCTGGAGCGACATTAAATCCACATTCATGAGCAGCAATGGGGTGAAAGTGAAGCAGCAATTTTTTTTTCTTCTTAATTTCTCAATCATAAATTTAAAAGGGACAACACTTTTTTCTCTTTTGTTTTTTTTTTTTTTTTTTCTCCCCAAAAAGCCTTTTCTGCTTATCACGAAATCCCCCAAGAAAACTCAAAATGCTGAAGAAAAATAAGATTTTTCTCCCTGTGATTCTTCACACCTCATTCCAGACAAGAACTACAATTGTCAAAATATTTCCCAAACATCCAAAAATATATATATATATATCTTAAAGAAGAGTATTTTAACATCTACCTCCTCAACCACTTTTTTTTTTCTCTATTTCTATATCAAAGAGCAGCTAAAACCACTCAAATTGTGCATTCAGCTTTTGCTCCCTCCCCGTTTCCTGCCTCTAAAAAAACTCCTTTTAAAGTCACTCAAATCTGAGCAGCCCTTCCACTCTTTCTACAGGCAATAAATATTAGGATATAATGATATTTCTTGCCCCAGGTTACACCTGGCTGGCATGAAACAAAAAAATCTGGAGAATTCACACTCTTCAAAAACCAATTTTTTTTTTCTTTTTCTTGCTGTGATTGTCAAATATTTAATTTTTAACTTTTTGCATGGAGGAAAACGAGCCAGGAATGATTTTGAGGATGTTTGTACACAGCCCAAAAAGAGTGGAAATGACAATTAAATTACTGGCAATAAAAGAGTTGAAATGACAATTAAATTAATGGCAATAAAACCACGCAGGAGCAGTTTTGGGTTTTTCTTCCCGTCCTAAATTTCCTCCCCGGCTTTTCAGTCCCATCCCTGCTCCAATAAAGCACTTATGAGTGTGTTACACAGTCCTAAAGGCAAAAATAATGGGATATTCCTATAGATTGTTGGAATTTTGGGATATTTCCCAGGTGTATTACACAGTCCTAAGGGCAGAAATAATGGGATATTCCTATGGATTTTGGGAATTTCTGGGATATTTCCCCCAGGATGAGCCTTTGAGTATGGACAGGATGTGCTGGCCTCAGTTACACAGTCCTAAAGGTAAAAATAATGGGATAATCCTGTGGATTGTGGGAATTCCTGGGATATTTCCCCCAGGATGAGCTCTCTGGTCCCTGTGGATATAGACATGATGTGCTGGGCTCAGAGTTACACAGTCCTAAAGGCAAAAATAATGGAATATTCCTATAGATTGTGGGATTTTTGGGATCTTTCCCCCAGGATGGGCTCTCTCTGCCTGTGAGTATGGACAGGATGTGCTGGGTTCAGTGTTACACAGTCCTAAAGGTAAAAATAATGGGATAATCCTGTGGATTGTGGGATTTTTGAGATCTTTCCCCCAGGACGGGCTCTGTTCCCCCAGGATGTGCTGAGCTCTCCCTGTCGAGCTCCAAACTGAGCTCAGCCCCTTTGGGTTGGCTCCATCCCAATCATTTCACCTCTTTCAGGAATAGGGAATTTTGCAGTTTGTCACTCCTTGGTGGTTGTGGCAGCTGGCGGGAGGCGACACCAGCCCTGCCCGAGGGGAAAACCCACCAAAACAACACCCAAAACTTGATTTTCCTACAATAAATAAACACCAGTTTGGCCAGTGCTGACTCCTGTGCCTCCCACTGCTCCACACGAGGTTTCATCCTGGGCAGGGATGGCACAAACTCTCTCCTACAACACCTCAGCTGCTGTTTTTTGCTTCATTATTTGGTGTTTTTTCATTTGCTGCCCAGAGCAGCTGTGGCTGCCCCATCCCTGGAGGTGTCCAAGGCCACCCTGGTGTGTCCCTGCTCATGGAATTCGATGAGATTTTTGAGTTTTTCCGACCCAAACCATTCTCTGGGATGATTCTGTTCCTGGGAATACTCAGACTTGTGGCCCAAACCAGGAAAGGAGTGTGCCTAAATCTCTTTTATCCCATTTAAACTCATTTTTAACAAGTTTAATCACCTGCTGACAGCAACCCAGCACTGCCGAAATGTCTGCAGCAACTTTTGGACCCAAGGTTGATAATTTTAGTTAATTCTGATCCTAAAAAAACCCTGCTCTGATGTCACTTCATGTTACAAATACCCACTGAGGTGTATTTTGGGATCCATCCTGCAGGCTCTGGCACCACGAGGATCCCCCTTGTGAGCCCAAATATCTTGGTCAGAGATGGAAACTCTCCTCTTCCACTTTCCCCCAAATCCCAGCTCTTCCCTCCCTGGATAAACAGCATCAAATGTTGTTCCTAAATCAAAGCCTTGATTTTTTTTTTTTTTTAGCTCCTTTGCCTTTATGGCAGATGGGAATTAAGGGAAAAGGAAACAAAGCACTCAGAATTCCAGCTGAATTCCAGCAGATTTTTCATCCCATCAGCCTCACCAGGGCTGCCAAAGGGACCCAAAGCCACTGGAGGGTGAATGGCCAGCACAAAAATCCCAACATGAAAAGGGAAAAAACTCCTTTTCCAAACCTCCTGAAGGGAACTCAACTGGCACAAACCCTTTAGGCTGTGTCTGGGCACACAGGTGGATTTCAGTAACCAAAAATAAAGGAATAAAACCCCAAATCTGAACTTCCCACATGGCTCAGGTTTGGTTGGAAAAGGCTTCTTTTATCTCCACTCCCAATAAATCCCTCCCGGCTCTTGCTGCGCTGACTTTTGATGCTCCAACTTCACCTGTGACTGATGAGAAATTCAGAATTTTTCCTCTGATTTGGGATTTCCCTCAGCACCAACCAAACATCTGAGACATTCTGAGCACTCCCATCCTTGCCTGCTCAGCCAGAGGAGAAGGAATAACTTGACCCTCCTTTTCAACTCCTCCAAAAGTGGTGCAGAGGACTCATTTCCAGCCTTTAGGGGACACAATTTTGATTTTTATGGGAGGTGCTGAGGCTTTGGGGGCTGGGAGAGCAGCAAGCACGAGGTGCTGAATAAACTTGAAGATGTTTTGCAAAAATAGCAGCGAGAAAAAAACCCAAGCCCAGCATCCTGCCTGACACAGAGCTCGTTGTTTCACACGGTGCAGGGACAGTGAAAGTGTCACCAGAGCTCCCTCCGAGGTGAGGAAACCGACCCCAAACTGTGCAAGAGCCTCAAGTTATATTTTAATTTTTTTTCCCACTTCAATCAGCCTCTTTTTTGTTTGTAAATGAGATTTTTGTTGTTGTTGTTGTATCTGTGTGAGATATGCTTTGAGTGACCCACTGCACAGATGATGAGGGGTTTTTGTGGTTTTGTTTTTTTTTCCTCTCTGTCAATAAAACACAAGGAAGAAGAGACATTCTCCAAGGCTGGGAAAGGCTGTGTCCTTGCTGGGGTTATTTTCCTATTCCTGCAGGAGGGTTTCTCTCCAGTTAAAACCTCCAGTTGGTCCATGAGTGAGGGGCAGGATGGGAGGGTCTGTCAGCTGCCACACTCCAGTGTCCCCCAGCTCTTCACAGGAGCAAAAGCCCAGGTAGGGAATCTGTCAGGAGAGAGATGGGAATTAAGGCAAATAAAAAACAAAAAACAAGGACAGAGCTGGGCAGTCCTAAAAAATAAAGCCCTGCTGTGCTGCTCCAGGATTTCACCCTTTTTTTTTTTCTCTTTTTCCCTCTCCCAAAGCCCATTTTCAGATGGTGGTTGACAGACTGTGACCCCACAAAGCACAAAAGAGTCCCTGCAAACCCATTTTAGGTTTGCCATTTGCCAGATGTCCGTTTTAGGTGGACATTTGACGCCTAAAAAACACCAAACAGTCCCTCCAAACCCATCTCAGGTGGACACCTCACCCCACACTCTGCCCCAGCCTCTCAAACCCTTCTCCTCCAGCCTCCTGCAATAAATAAAACCCAGAGCAAAGCTTTGCTCCTGCAGAGTGCAAACCCTTTTTCCAGTGCAGAGCCAGGACTGTGCTCCTCACTGCCCTTTACCTTCCGCACCATCTGTACAAAATCCTTGGAGTTCTGGGGGGACAGCCCTTGGAGCTGGCAGGTACAGGCCTCCAGGGAGGAGGCATGAGCCACGATCAGGATGTTATTTCCTGAAAGAAAAGGACCAACACAGGCTGAGGAGGGAGGGAAAGGCAGATTTAAGGGCTTGGACACCAAGATCAAGCAGCCATTTAAAATATTTTGTCATATAACAACACCTAAAACTGTGAATTCAGGGGGAAATGTGATTTGTTAACAGGTTTAGAGCATTTCTCAATTTTCAGGGCGATGGTTAACTCACTCCTACTTGGTTTCAAAAGTGCTTTCTGGAGAAAATAAGAATTCCAGCGAGATTTCAGCTGTGTGGGGAAGCAGATGCTTTTTTTGCCTACGCAAAAAAATAAATTAATTCCTATTACAACAAACACTTTAATTTCACTCGCTGGCTTTCCACAGTGGCAGCTTTACATTTCCATTTCCAACATCCTTTACCCCACTGTGCCTTTGAATTTTGTGTGCAAACCACTCAAATCAGAGCTCAGGATGCAGAGAGATGAAATCAGTGAAAACAGCAGAATTTAAGAATTCTCAGAGTGTTGCGGCTGAATAATAACAGGTAGGGATTAAAAAAAAATAATAATTCAATATTGTGTTTGGAGAAATGTTTTAAGGTGTTTATGGGAATGTAATTTGGAGGGAAAATGCTCCATTTAATGCTGGGAACACACAGCAGAGGGCAAATAACTCATTTATTCCCTTGGGAAACAAACAGCTGCTGGTGGGTCGGGATATCTAAAATAATTCTGCTGTTTAACTTCATGGACCTCTCATTGTGAGTATATCTGAAATTACAGCTCTGCTGCAGGGCTTTTCATCTGGGAGAGAGTCTGAGGGATCCAGGGGTGGGAATTCATCCCCTGGGAGGGGAGGGTGGGTCAGGAATATTGGAATTCACATCCCAGCCCCTCTGCAGCACCCACCTTTGCCTTTACATTCACTGATGATTTCCTTTGTTACTTGGTAGCTCCTGCTTATGTAGGTATCATAAGACTCAGAAACCACCAACTTGCTGACAGGAATATGAGGTCTGTGAGGAGAAAAACACACCCAGTGAATGGTAAAAGATAAAGAATTCTAAGTGCAAGGTGTGTGAGGAGAAAAACACATCCATTAAATGATAAAAGTCAAAATGTTCTAAGTGCAAATTGTGATTCATCTGGAAGTATTTGTTCTGAAATTCAATCCACAGAACTGGGAGCTACACTAGTGATCTTTAAACTTCAGGAATGATTTATTCTCCATTCCTGCATGGAGAAATTTGGGAAAATGAGAACAGGACCAGTCAGGGGAGGCAGCCCATATTTCATGCCATGCATGTTTTACATTAGAAGGATGTGTTGTTGTGGGGTTTTTCACCACTGCAGTATATCTTGTGACCATATATCAAAGAAAAAACATTATTCACCACCCCTCCATGTCTTATTTTAATGGCAGAGGCAGGAAAGTAGATCCACATTAGGAAAAAATACCATTTTCCCTCCACAGGATTTCTCCTTGGGAGAGGGGACAGAGCTCTGTCCCACCTGAGCTGAGCACAGAGAACAGAATTCCCCCACACTCAGCACATTCCCCATGGTTTTCCCACAATACAGGGATTTTTGGACTCTCCTGACTCACTGTGCTGTTGTCAGCCACAGGATGCCCTTCCAGGGAGAAATACAGGGTGAGGAATTTTATTTAGATATATATCCTGGAATATCTAAATAAAATATTATTTTACTTTATATACATATAAATTAATACAATATTACTTCTTGGAAGTGCTGGAATTTTGGCTGCAGTGACACAGCACAAACAGCTCCTGATGGAAGTGGTTTATGGTATAATTAGCTATGAAAAAAAATCAGGGTTTTTTTTCTTTTTTTCCTTTACCTTCTTTTATTTAACTTTTAGTGTTTCAATTGCTTATTCCACCTGAAGGTTTTTAAACACAGCTGGGAAACACCGGGATTTCATAAAGCTCAGAAGGCCTGACACAAAATATTTGTCACCAAGCCCTTGTAGGGGGCACCCCTGTGTGTGTTACTCCTAAGTTTTAAGAAAAGTGTTAAAACTCCTTTGGGGAGATCCCAGGACAAGGAGCGCTGGAAAAAAACCTTCCACAATCAGGAGGAATTGCCAGTGATGTGGGAAACTTGGTTTATAAAAAGCCAAATTTTATTATTTATATATATTTTTATATTTTCATTTATTTTATTTGTATATTTTATAAATAAATAGTTCATAAAGAAAATAAATATTTTATATATAACTTTAATATATCTATATATAATATATAATATATATTATATAGTAATATCATTTATATTATTTGTTTTTATATTTTTATATTTTTATATATAATTACATATAATATATTATATATATCTTATATATTTTACATAATTTTTATTTTTGTTTTATATTCTTATACATTTTATATATAAAAATAGATCTTATATATATTACTTTATATGTATTTATATATATAATAAAATATACTTTATATATCATTTTAATATGTTTATATATTATATATTGTAATATTATTTATATAATTTGTTTTATACTTTTATATATTTTATATATAATTATATATAAAATATACATTATATATTATAAATAATATATATTATTATGTGTATAATATTATATAATTTTATATATATGTATATGTATATATATATATATATAAATATTATTTTATATATAATAAAATATATTTTATATATAATTTTCAGGTCAGCACGGCAGCCTCAAGCCTGCCCTGAATTTATTTTGGCAACCTCAGCAGCTCTTCCAATCAGTCCTAAACTCCAAACCTCAGCTGTGCTCGGTGCTCAACCCCCCAGTGACCCCCCCGAGGCTGTGACCCATGCCGTGGTACCTGTAGGTTGTATCAACGCTCAGAGTGGCCGCGGCCAAGTCCACGGGCGGGATCCAGGCGGGCAGGGAGCTCCCCGACACCCACTTGGTCCATTCAAACAGCCCCGGCTCCACACGGATCTTCAGGTTGTTCTCCTGCTGCATCCCTGAAACACAGAGCGACAGAGGCCATGGGGCAGCTGGGAGGGGACAGAGCGGCTTTAATGCTTCAGGGTGATTGGTGAGTTCTGTATTTGCTATGGGAACTTGGAGTGTTTAATGTGTTTATGTGATGCCTGACTGGGAATGTCAAGCTCTGGCTGGCAGCTGCTGCAATTAGAAAAGGGTTCCTTGTGGATTGTGCTGATAGAAAAGATATTCCTGTAGAAATTATAATTAACATTCACTTAATATATAATATTAATTAATTTAATATTAGTAATAACAATATAATTATTATAATGTTATATATTATATTATATATAGTTTATTATAGTATATACAGTATAATTATAGTAATGTATATATAATTATAGTATATACAGTATAGTATATGTATAGTATAATTATAGTAATGTATAGTATAATTATATACATAATATAATATATAATATATCATATATGGTACCATACTACAATATATAATATATAATATATAATATATAATATATAATATATAATATATAATATATAATATTATATATATCACATACGATATATATCATGTACAAAATATATAATATATCCTATACCATATATCATATATAATATACCATATATAATATAGACTACCATAAATATATAATTATATAATGTATATAAATACTAATATATATTATATACAATAATAAAATAAATTATAAGATAATAATAATATGATCATAATTAATTCAATAATAAAATTAATAATAATTCCCATTCACCATGGACTTAGGTCCATGCTTTTTTATCTGCTTCTCAGTGTTTTATGCAGAAGATGAGGAGAATTCAGCCTGAGTTTCTCACCTTTGAGGATGTTGTGAGCTGTCTGCACACAGCGCAGGGATGGGGAGCTGTAGATGTAGTCTACAATGGTGTTTGTTTCTAGCAAGGCTTCACCTGCAAGAAAGTTTTGACCTTTGGGAATAAATCCAGGTAAAAATGGCATTCCAAGGAGCTGCTGCTCGTGGGCCTGGCCCAAAAAAAAAAACAGCCAGAAAAATTGTAAAGGTCTCGGATTTAATTTCATTTCATTTGTAAGCTGTAAATGAAATGATTCAACACAGCTCAAACTGCAGCTTAATTGAATTGGCTGGATTGTCTGCTGGCATAAATCAGCATTTCATTACACAGGTGGGAGATCACAGCAAACGAGATAAGAATCAACTCCACTGCCAGGGCTGGTAATAAATATTCCTGCAGCAGGGTTTGTTAATATTCCTGCAGCAGGGGTTTAATATTCCTGCAGTGCCTGAGGGGACCCAGGGAGAGCAGGGATCTGCTCAGGCTGGCAGGGAGCAGCAGCCACATTTTCCTTCTGTTGGAAGAGCAGGACAAAGGAGGGGACATTCACCCTGACAGTGGCTGTCACCATTTCCAGGCTGACCCAGTGGGGTCATTGAGGAGAGGGACATCCACCAGCCCTGTGTCACAGGAGCTGCTCACGGGCTTTGCTCAGCACAGGAATTATGTGAAGGTCACACCACAGCTGGACCAGTGTCCCTGGACCCTTGGGTGACACAGAGAAATGTGTCCTCAGGCTTCAATGGCACCAGCAAAATGTGTCCTTGGAAGTTTTTAATGCCACACCAAATGTGTCCTTGGAAGCTTTTAGTGCCACCAGGAAAGTGTGTCCTCAGACCCTTTTAATGACACACAAAGTGTGTCCTCAGATCCTTAAATTCCATCAGCAAAGTGTGTCCTCAGACTTCTCTAATGCCACCAGAAAGGTGTGTCCTTGGACTTCTTTAATGCCACCAGTAAAGTGTGTCCTCAACCCCCTTTAATGCCACAAAAAGTGGATCCTTGTACCCCTTCAGTGCCACCAGTAAAAGGTGTTCTTGGATCCCTTTAATGCCCCCAAAGTGTGTCCTCAGATCTCTTTAATGCCACCAGCAAACCGTGTCCTCTAATCCCTTGAATGCCACAGCAAAGTGAGTCCTGGGACCCCTTTAATGCCACCAGCAAATAAGTGTCCTCAGACCCCTCAAATGTTACCAGCAAAGTGTCTTTGGACCCATTCATTGGCATCAGGAAAGTGTGTCCTCAAACCCCTTTAATTCCCCACAAAGTGTGTCCTCAGACCCCTGTATTGCCACCAGCAAAATGTGTCCTCAAACCCTTTTAATGCCACCAGCAAAGTGTCCTTGGACCCTTAAATGCCACAAATTGTGTGTCCTTGGACCTCTTTACTGCCATTAGCAAAGTGTGACCTTGCAGCCCTGAAAGCCACAGCAAAATGTGTCCTTGCACCTCTTGAAAGCCACCAGCAAAGTGTCCTTGGACCTCTTCAAAGCCATCAGCAAAGTGTCCTTGGACCTCTCTAATGCCACCCAAAGTGTGTCCTTGTCCCCCTGAGTGCCACCAGCACAGTGTGACCTCCCTTCTGTCCTGTGCAGATTGCACACCCTGCTGCCATGTGGCCGAGCATCTGAGCATCCTCCTCCTCCTGCTGCTGAAGTGATTTATTTGTGCTCAGAAAGGCCAGGATAATTTTAGCTGCCCTAGTTTTGGATGTGACCAGCAAGGAGTGCTCGGAAGGATTTGAGTGCTGGAGCTCGTGTCTTTAAGGGGCTGGGCTGCCCTCATCACAGCTCTCAGGATGTCATGGCAAAGGATTTTCTGTCTGTACACAAACCAACAGGCTCAGAAGTCGCCAGGGATGAGGATGGGGAGGGTGGGAATGATTTGGGCTGTGTTTGTGACAATACAAAGCCAAGCAGACTGATAAAAGGATGCTGCTGTGGCAAACTGGATGAAAAAAGCCTATTTTGCATGAGGTGACAGCCACATTTCTCCCCAATGTGGATAAAAACAAAGCCTTCCCAAGGCACCCATCCTCTGCTGGCTCTGAGCTCACCCCACGTCCCACATCTCTGCTCTGCAGCAGCTGGAGGAGGTGAGGTTTCCTTTGGAAAAGGGAAAAATTACTGGGGAAGGTGAAGGGACTTTGCAAAGTTCCCTGAAAGATTTAAATCCCGTTAGCTCAGGGCATCCAATCTATTTTTTCCTGGCTTGCACTTTTCCTTTCTCTGATGGGGGGTGTGGGAGGAAGAGGGTGAAGCTCCTGGGCAAGATTTTCATGAAATCATGGAATGGTTTGGGTTGGAAAAAAACCAAAAACCCCACGGACAGGGACACCTTCCACCACCCCAGGCTGCTCCAAACCCTGGCCGTGGACACTTCCATGGATGCACCACCTGTGCCAGGGCCTCCCCACCCTCACAGGGAACAATTCTTTCCCCAAATCCCCCTTTTTCCAGCTGGAAGCTCTGCCTGGTGAGCAGCACTTACCCACGAGCCTGGCCTGGGTGCAGCCCAGCACGGTGATGGGAGCGTCCTTCTCGTAATCCCTGAACCCACCACTCCTCTGAGGTAAGTTATGAGGCATATTCAGGTTACTGCGCATGTACCTGCCTGCAGGGAGAGGTGCCAAGTGGGATTATTCCCCCAGACAGGGGCAGGATTTTCCCCTCTGATTTATTTTCCCCTCTCCCACTCCCTGTGCTTTGCAAGTCCCGCCTAAATTTTTTTTTCCCCTCTATAAATCCATCAAGAATCTCACAAAATTAAATAAAACACTTCTCAGCAGCTCAAAATCACCACACAATGTTGCTAAGGTTCTAAAAAAATATTTTTAGGATTGATTTCCCCATGGGAAAGTCATTTCTATCCCACAACAAACTTTTATGCTTTAACAGGAAAGTCAGAGCTCTTCAGCCACAGTTTAGAAAGAAAAAACTTGTGAAATCATCCTGTCAGTACAAGGTATTGGTGTTTCTGAATAGAAGAAAGACTTTCAGGACAGATTTCTGATCAGCTCTAAGGCCAACAGAGACAAAAGTTACAATTTGTTCACTACAGTCTGAAACCTGAGCATAAAACTGGATTGAAAACACCAATTTATGCCCCCAAAACTCTGAGCAGAGTTATTTCCATTTAGGACTGAGAGCCAGCAGTGCAATTTTTTTTTTTTTCTTGATGGCAGCAAATGTTTTACACTGAACACTGAGTACCAACACCATGACTGCATTTTCTCTTTGGTGATGTAACTGTGGCCATCACCTGTGGGCCTGATAATTCTGGGTCTGAGAGATTTCAGCCTGCTGGCAGCTGCTGACTTTTTCCCAAGGAAAAATTTCTCAGGAAAGCTTCTTCTCAAAACAATCCTGGCAAACAACTCTCCTTTCTCAGAACAATCTTTCTCCAGGTGGTGTTTTGCTGTTTCTCTGGTTTAACCCATGGGATCAGAGAGGTGTCGTTCCTATTCCCCGACCATGTTCAGTCTGGATGGGAACACCTTATAAAAGGCAGTGAGAATTAGACAATAAAAGCCTTTTTTCTGTGCTCTTTGCCTTCTGAAATATTTGGAGTCTCTCATCTTTCTTTCCTGTCCTACGACGACAACCACCCCTGCAATATTTTCCCAAATATTGGCAAACTGAGGGAGTGTTTCCTCCTGGATGACTTTCTGCTGCACAAAAAGCATCATTTTCTGTTCCAGTGGCCACTTCTCCTCCCTCCATCAGCTCCTGGGATGCCCCTGGGCTCACCTTTGGCATCGAAGCACTGGGACAGCCAGTACTTCCCAAAGACCACGTCCATCCTCTCTCCGTGCCTGCAGACGAACAGGCAGCGCTTCTGGGGGCCCGGCTGGCTGCTCATCCTCAGGGGCTGCAGGGGAAATCAGAGCATTAATTCTTAGTTTTCATGTTTTCCAGATTCTGCACTGCATTGGTGCAGAACTCTGAGATTTGCATAAAGTGTGAGCAGGTTCTCCTCAGAGTTTAGATAAAATAATCCTTTTCCAGCCCCAGAACCAAGGGCACCGCTGCAGCTTCAGGCCCAAAAAGTGCAAACAGGGAATTGAGGAAACTGGGAAGGTGGGACTGCATCACCTGGAGCTGGAATTGGACAATTCTCCTCAACATCTAAACGGACCAAAACTTGTAAAAAAGTGTGAAAATTCAAGGCTTGGGTGTAGCCTTGGCCAGGCTCTGGCACTGCCCAAAGTGTATCTTTTTAAGAATCCTTTTAATAAATCCCCACTTTATTCCTTTAACTCTGCCCAGCCTCTGCTCCAGGAACTCTCAAGGCATCAAAGTGACAGCAGGTCTGACCTTCACCAGAGTGCAGAGACACCTGAGCCAGCACAGGAGCCAGCACCAGGCTCCTCCTGCCTTCCCTTGTGCAAACATCCCAGGGAAGGCTGCAGGATTTATGGCTTTTATGGCTTTGGGGAGCTCTTTGGGAATTTTTAACCCTGGTAAATTTATGGTGATATAAAACTGCTGAAGGGGGCAGAGGATGGGCCCTGCCAGCCCAGCTGGAGAGGCACTTTGGGGATGGGGCTGTGTTGATGGTGTTTTACACCACAACAACAAAGACTTTGAAATTTAGAAGGTTGAAAATGACTTTTTTATTTTTGGGATGTGTTTTTTTTCTTATAGTATTTTACCCAGACCAATTTGATTGGTGAAACAGAGGAAAACCTCTTCAATCACATTGGTCAGAGCAGAGGGACATCAAGAAGTCCCTCCTAGGGAAAGGAATGAATAACAAAGGTACAGTTTACAAAAACATCTTTTTAGTTTACAGAAAATTCTTTGGGGAAAAGAATTCCAGCAAACTAAAACATCTTAAGGCAGGGAACCAGGGCTACATCGTGCCACCCAAAAACTTTGTACCTTGTGCTGCAGGGAGTGAAAAGATGATTTTTTTGGGGGAAAATCCATTCACTGGAAGGTGTCCCCAGTGATTTCTGACTGAACCTACCTGCACATTCTGGCAGATGATGGTGAGTGGCCCAGAGTCCCCTGGCCCTTGCTCCTCCTGCTGCCTCCTCTCCAGAGCTCCATCAGCAAAGGCTTGAAGGGAGGGGGAAAACGTGGTGTTCAGGATGGAGTAGGACCTGCCAAAAAACCAGAAAAATATTGTCCATGGGAATGCTTTTCGTGCTCAGGGTGTTTCTGTAGCTTTCAGGAGCTGGTGGTAATTACTGTTGTGATGTTGTTTCATTGTGATTTGGGTTTGGTGCTGCCTTGAGAGCTCCTTGCCAGGTGACGCACACACCATCTCCACGGGCTGTTTCCTTAGAAACAATTCACAGAACAATTCCCAAACTTTGGGAGATTGGGAGCCTCTTTCCACCCTGGAATATTCTCATGGAAAACTCCAGAGCCTTCCTGATGCTCACCAGCATCACCTGGGGACCAGCCCAGTTCACCGACCATGGACTTGTGGTCCCAAATTTGGGAATTAACTATTACAGGGAGTTTTCACTCACCTTTGCAGCACAAGCTGTGGCTCCAGCAGAAAACTGGGGCCTCTCCCTGGGCAGTTTTTAGAGTTCTACCCCTGGCAGGGGCCTGGCACACTCAGCCCTGTTGTTCCTGCATTTTTCAGTGCTGCCCATTCCCCTTCCCACCCGCTTTGGGAGTTTATTCCCCCCAGTGCCTCCTGTTAAGTGCAGCCAAAGGGATTGAACAGTCCTCACTCTCCCTCGAGGGCCTTGCCTGATGATGGTCCCCCTGAATAAAGCTCTTATTCCCTGATATTCAAGGACTTTGACCAAAACCCTGGGGACTAAACTGTGACAGGCAATTACAGAAGCTGCTGACTCAGTTACCTCTGCTTAGTCATTAAAAAGAAAAAAAAGCCATTATCAGGTAATGGATGTGGTCATTTCCTTTGACAGAAAGAGTTGGCAGAGCTGGCACTTTTCAGTGCCTTAAATACCTCAGGAGCTGCTTCCAGTCAGGATAAAATCTCTGAGGGGTTTCACAGCTGTTAAAATAACCCCGAGTGACTCTGGGACAGAAATAGGTCACCTGTGTGATTTATATCATTTAAAGGAGGAAAAAACTCCCTCTGATGGTGGTCCAGATCCATTATCTGGTGGATTTAGGGTGCAGGGATGACACTGAGCTGGTGGATTGTTCCTGAGCTCCCAACAAGGGCTGGCCCTGCCCTGAGGAATTCTTCCCCTCAGTGCCCAAATGCAGGTGGAGTCAGCACAGAGCCAGAACTTGGATATCTCAATGTGAAATAACCTCAACGTGAACAGAATCCCAGTTCTCACTCAGGACCCATCTCTATTTCTGCACAAAGTGACTTTCTTCCAGCTGTCAGCCCTTCCTCCCATTTATCCCTTATTTTTAATTCCTTTCCTGCCTTGCCCATATGATATTTTTTAGGACACTGGTCTGGAGGATATCAAGGATTTTTTTTTGTTACCCCACCTCCCTCTGCCCCCAGGGGCTGCCACACCATTTCTGAGCCTTTCTTTCTCTCTAAACCTTTTAATAAAGGCCACAAACACTTCACAACATCTATTTATAGATGGCAGGATTTGCTGGGAATGGGGATGAGGCAGAGACAAACTCAGTGTGCCTGGAGAAGAGCCACCAGCCTGTCCCCAGTGCTGCTGGAAAACACAAACTGCTGAGGCTGCTCCAGCTTAGTCATCCCCTAAGGACAGGTCACTGTTTGGAAGCTTTTCCTCCAAAATCCTGGTTCCATCTCCTGTCCTATGGATGGTGCCCTGTGTCCCCTAAATAAGGGGTTAAATGAGTGATTTTGGGACCAGCATTCTGTTTAATGAACTCCCACCAAAATCAAGAGGCACAGCCTTATTCAAAAGGTGAATTCTCACTGAAGCCAATGGCAGGCTCCTAAAAATCTTGCTAAATATCCAAAGAAATATTGCTGTTCTGGAGTCCTTTTTAGCATATTCATGCACAGAAGATGTTTCTTCCCAAATTAAGGCTCAAATTTCCACCCTCCTGATCCCAGAGGTGGCTGCACAGCAGTGCCTCCAGCAGCCATCTGCTCCAGCAGCAAAATCCTGGGAGAGCCAGAAAGAGCTGCTGCAACATCTCAGCTAGAAAATTAAATAAATAAAATAATCACCTTGTCCTCTAATCCCACGCTAAGGGAGAGCATCTGCTGCTCCTTGGCTGAGGAGAGGAGGCTCTGTGTGCCAGCTCCTTCCCCTCAGTGCCCTTCTCAGCATTCCCTCCTGCTTCCCCAGGGAAATCCCAGCTCTGAGCCCCTCTGTGCAGAAATGGAAAGGGGAGGGAGGTGTTGTACTGCACCCCCACACTGTTAACAGGTGTTCCCATATTAGGAAAAGAGTTGAAATGTCACCCCTGGAGTTTTAAGGAAGAAAAAACAGAAACTTCCATCCTTCTCTCACTGTAGTTGTTCCTGTGCCAGGACAAAGGCACTGAAGTTGGACCCTTGGAATGAGAGGACACTGCCTCAAGCTGTGCCAAGGGAAATTTAGGTTGGATATCAGGAAAAGGTTTTTACAGAAAGGGTGATAAAGTCCTGGAATAGGGATAAATAGAGATAAATTCTGCCTGGGGAGGTGGTGGAGTCCCCATCCCAGGGTGTGTTTAAGGACAGACTGGATGTGGCACTCGGGGCCAGGGTTTAGTTGAGGTGTCAGGGCTGGGGTGGACTCGATGATCTTGGAGGCCTCTTCCAACCTGGTGATTCTGATTCTGATTCTTCAGCTGTTCCTCAAGGAATATGTCTATTTTCTATTAGGCAGCAAGGCAAAAACCCTTCCCAGATTACTCAATACTTAAGAGAGAGCCCAGAGTCTCTCAGGGCATTTTGGGGTGTCTCAGCAGGTTCCAGGGACCTCCCTGCACTGTGCACGGCTTTTATTCTTTTGTTCTGCATAATTTGCTATTTTCTTTTTAACTAAAACCTTTTTGCTTTTTCTCAACACACCCAATCAACCCATCTCACTCATTATTCTTAAACCATTTCTGAGAAGTCACTGATCAATCCTCAGAGCTCGATACACCCTCGTGGGGCTAAAAAACACACCCTGGCCTCACACAGAACAGTGTCAGGACAGCTTGACCTTACCCATGGAACACCCAGGTGCCACATTCATCAGCCTTGGTGATGTAGTTTTCAGGCAGCAGCCCCGAGCAGCCAGTGGCCAGGGAAATGCCATAAATCCAGCCCTCACTGGTGCTGGTTTGCTCCACTGGGGACATGAAAATGAAATCCCCAGGCACCAGCTCCAGCTCGTCGTCGTTCTGGGGAGTGTAGGGGTAGATCACCTGCAGAGTCTGGGGGAGGAAAAATGCACAAGAGGGTTGTGAATGGTAGGGGATCTTCAGCAGAGTGGAAATTGTGTTTTTTGGGACGAAACTGTGGGAAATGCTAAAGGTAAGAAGGTTCTCAGAAGGCTGTGAGAGCAGGCCTCAGAAACAGAGTAGAAGAACTTGGGATTAGCTGCAACTCCAAAGTTTGAAAGTAGGAAAAGATACAGTAAGAGATAAGATAAGATAGATAAGATAAGAAAAGAAGATACAGTAAATAAGTAATGATACAATAAGCAAGGATATGAAACAATAGTTTTGAGTTTGTAGGCTTGGCCAGAATAGACGTTAAGACTGCAGATAAATATGCTTAGCAAGACGGTAGAAGGTTTTAAGCTTAATAATGGGGTATTGTGTATTGTTAATAGAAATCATACAAGCAAGCATTGTTTGAAGCAGGTGTGGCTTTTAGTGGTTGACAAAGTCAATGTCCACAACCCCCAACACTGAAACAAACTCCAGAGCTTTTACCTCCAGAGCTTTACCTCATGGTTGACAAAGTGAATCTACAACCTCCAACCCAGAAACAAGCTCCAGAGCTTTTACCTTGTGGTTGACAAAGTGAATCCCCACAACTTCCAACATAGAAACAAGTTCCAGAGCTGTTACCTCGTGGTGGAAAAAGTGAGTGCCCACAACCTCCAACACAAAAACAAGCTCCATAGCTTTACCTCATGGTTGACAATGTGAATGCCTACAACCTCCAACCCAGAAACAAGCTCCAGAACTGTTACCTTCATAACTTTTACATTCTGTCTGACAAAGTGAATACCTACAACCCCCAACACCGCACCAAGCCCCAGAGCTTTTACCTCATGACTGACGAAGCGAATACCAACAACTTCCAACAAAGAAACAAACTCCAGAACTTTACCTCCTGGATGACAAAGTAAATGTTCACAAGCTCCAGAACTTTACCTTTTGTTTGACAAATTGAGTGTCCACAACCTCCAACACAAAAACAAACTCCAGAGCTTTACCTCATGGTTGACAAATTGAATGCTCATAACCTCCAACAAAGAAACAAGCTCTAGAACTTTCTCTTGTGCTTGACAAAGTGAATCCCCATAACCTCCAACATAGGAATGAGCCCCAGAACTTTTTACCTCATGGTTACAAAGTGAACGTCCACAACCCCCAGCACAGACCCAAGCCCCGGAGCTTTACCTCGTGGTTGACGAAGCGGATGTCCCGGGAGAAGATAGCGGCCACCCAGTCACAGCCCAGCTTGACGTCGATGCTCTGGGCCAGCTTCTCCAGCGTGGGCAGGTGGCTGCTCTGGAAGTGATAGGCCAGGGTCACGTGGAGCTGCTTCTTGTGGGGCTCCACGTGCACATCTGCAACGGGGAGAGGAGGGTTAAAAACCCCTTCCTGCCACTGATGGACCCACTGATGACCCCCGTCACTGCAGACAATGGATGCCAAGGGAGAAGAAGAAGAACCCAGGGCACCACCCTAAAATCTCCATCTTGTCCCTTTGCATCTACATTCTAAAAATCCCAAAAACTACAAAATCTTCTACACAGTGACAACTACAGCACTCTCTGTTACACATTTGTGACTTGCAATTCTTCTCTGCTTGGAAGTTTTTTCTCATGGACCAAAATCAAAGCCTGTGTCCTCCTGGGCTCTGTGCCAGGCAAACCCCCCTGCACAGACCCCAGACCCTCTTTCTCAGGTCTCAGGCCTCTCTACCGAGGTCTGTGACTTTCCAGGGTGCCCAGAGGGATGCCCTGGACTCCAACATGCCAGGCTGGAGACTGTGGCCTCTAACAGGAGCTGGGCTTGCAGAGATGCTCAAGTGGAGCTGAGCATCATCATCATCATCATCATCATGATCAAACTGGAGTTCAGCTGGAAATGCTGTGAGTGTGAGGTCTCTGACATTGCACCCTAGATCAAAATGATTTTTTGGGGTTTTTTTCTGGGTCTGACTCATCCCTGAGTCACAGCAGGGCACCAGACAAGGAATCTTTGCAAACTGCCAAACAATGGTTGTGTGACAATCATTATTGCAGCTCTGGACATGCAGGATCTCCTGCCAACAACAACAAAAAAAGGACATTTTTCCAGGTAGGAAAATCCAGCAGGCTTTGGTGAGGATCTTTCCAAAATAAGCAGGTTAAAAAGCATCATTTTTACTCTCCCTCCATCATTCTCTCTGCTGCACTAAATCACAAATCCATGGAATGTGCAGGTTTGTGCAAGTTGATTAAAGCTTTTCCCTGGACATTAGTTGGATTATCAGTTTAGCCCCTGAGGGTGAGGTATTCCCAAACTATGGAAACATAATAATGGTTCAAAATTATCCTGCAGAAAAAATAAAAATTTACATTAGGAGATTATTCCAGGTGAAAATATGTGAACTACTGGGGCTCTTACAGTAGATGTGGAAATCACAGGATACATTGTTTGCTCGTAATTAATTCTTGCTTATTCAACCGAAAATTGCAATTAAATTTGACTGATTATTCAGTCACAATTGCAGCTATTCAGAGACTTGGCTCCAAATGCCAGCCAGGGGTAGCTTTGCAAGCTCATCCATCTTTTTTTTTTTTTTCATTGTTGTTTTTCATCAGCAATAAAAAATTTGTTCAAGATCTCTGAAAAAAAAAACCCCAGAGATTTTAATGTGATAACCTGACCAAGCTGTGGTTGCAATGCAGCAACTGCCTTCCCCTAAAAATCCCCAATTTGGCCTGAATTGGAGCAGTCTTGGGGCAGAAGGTTGCTGGAAGCCACCAATGCTTCTTTATTCTGGGTCAGTGGGGTTTTTTTGGATTAAAAACTGATAAGAGACTGAACGAGCTGAGCTACCCACAACAAAACTTTCTAAATTTACCATCTCACTTCAAACTTATTTTGTATTATTCATTCTTTATGCTTGTAAGCATTTTGATCAATAAACAAATAGGGTTTTTTCCTACATTTCTCTGAAGAGATTTTTCTCCTGGACCAATTAAAAGAAAATTTACTTCCCAAAAGGACCCTGTTCAAAAGATTTCTCCCAAATTTACTCTAAACCAAGACACAGCACTCCCAGGGTGCTGGGAATTCCCACTTTGGAGGGGACTGGAGGAGGTTGTTTGTAGAGGATGAATTCTTCTAAATATGGGGGTCATATGAGCAATCCAGTTTATTTGAAAGAATAAACCTGTGACCATTCCAAGGGCAGCAAAAGTTATGTAAAAGGAAGAACAAAAGATGGAGAAGGTACGAGATAGAACAAAATATAGTTCACAACTCCAGGATGTGAGAAACTGGATGAAAACCAGGAAAAAAGAACTGAGTAATCTGCTGTATATAACAATCAACCAATAGGAGCTGAAGAATTAACAGTGCTTTTAAGGAGCAACCAATAGTGAAGTAGCAAAAAATGCCTGATTAAGGCTAAAAACTGTAAAAAAACCCCTGTAGTTTTGCAATAAATGGCTCACTTTGATCATATTGATCATGGAGTGATGTCCAATGTCGCCCTGATTTTTCAGCCTTCTGATTGTTTCTCATTCTACTGGAGCTTTCTCATGATTCAAACACAAAGATTGAAGTTTTGGTAACTAAGGCATTCCTTCCTGGGGGGAAGGACAAAGTGATGGACTTCTGAACTGACCACCGGGGTCAGAGAGGTGGTCCTTTCATCCCCCAATCCTTCATCAAATTCCTAACCCTATTTAAACCCCAATTCATAGTAAACTTTCTCTTTCTCTCCTCACTTTTCAACCTGACGGGTGAGTTGCGGTTCTTTCATGTCATGTTTGCAACAAACTATTCTTGATCTTGTGCAGCTGTTCAGCAGTGGAGAGACCATGGGAAGACGAGATTCTGCTCATTCCCCCTCCAGAAACAGGAGAGGATCATGGACAGTCCCATCATTGATCTTCTGCAGTTGTTCAGCAGTGGAGAGAGACCACAGGAGGATGAGGTTCTGCCCATTCCCCCTCCAGAAGCAGGAGAGGATTTTGTGCAATTGTTCGGCAGTGGAGACCATGGGAGGAGGAGGAGGCACTGCTCATTCCACCTCCAGAAGCAGGAGAGGATTGTGGACAGTCCCATTCTTGATCTGCAGTTTTTCAGCAGTGGAGACCACAGGAGGATGAAGTTCATTCCCCCTCCAGAAGCAGGAGAGGATCATGGACACAGCCCTGTGAGCACTGAGGTCGGAAAGGGCACTCAGGGTCCTCTCTCAGAGCCCTCTTCACACCTCAGAGGTGCAGTGACAGAACAACCAGGGCTCTGAAATGGCCGGGGAAGGTTGTGTGGTGGTGGCTGGAGGCGGCGAGCGGGGCAGGAAATGCTGAGCCTCGCTCAGAGCAGCTCTGTGAAAGGTTAATGAACCACCAAATGTCAGCTTCCCCTCCAGAAACAGCACTGGCAGCTCAGGGGGAGACACCTCCCAGCTGAAAGGACAAAGCGCCTCGTGTTTTCCTCTGAGTTTTCACTTAAAAAATCAGGGATTTGCGTTTGAGCTTCACTTTTTGGTGCCATCAGGGCTTTGGGGGTCTGAGAAGTTCCCAAACCATGAGCTTTGGGAGATGCTGTGCTCCTTCATGGCTTTGGATTTTCTGATAATGCCCAATCTGGGCTCCTTCATGGCATCCAAACTTTGGTTTTTCTGCCAATGCCCAGGCTGAGCTCTCACGACATCAGAGCTTTGATTTTTCTGACAATGCCCAAGCTGAGTTCCTTCATGGCATCCAAACTTTGGTTTTTCTGACATTGCCCAAACTGGGCTCTTTCATGACACCAAAATTTAGTTTTCTATCAATGCCCAAGCTGGGCTCCTTCAGGACACCTAAATTTGGGTTTCCTGACAATGCCCAGGCTGGGCTTTTTCATGACACCAAAATTTGGTTTTTCTGACAATGCCCAAGCTGGGCTCCTTCATGGCATCCAAACTCTGTATTTTCTGACAGTGCCCACCCAGGGGCTCAGCCACTCACCTGCTTTGGAAGCCGCCTCTGCAGCGAAGTCTGCAGCAAACTTCTTGAGCACCTCAGCACTGTCCTCCTTGACGAAGAGGCCGATGAAGTTGGAGGAGGTGTAGAGCTCCAGGGGCAGCGGGGCGGGGAATTTGCATTTCCAGCGCATCACCGTGGCCTGCAGGGCTTCTGTGAGAGCCTCCACCTTGCTGTCCTCACACTGCCAGGGAAACAGGACAGGCTCAGGGAGGAGAGGACGTGGGTGGGTGTCAATGGGTTACCCTTCCCCCCATGCAAAAAAGCACAGGGGAATAGGGGAAAAAAAAAAAAATCTATGTTTAGAAATCCTGGGCCACTCCCTTGTCCTCAAAGCAGGATCAGCTATCCCCAAATAACCTCCCCAACCTCCCCCACCCATTCTCACTCTGAGAATCACTGGAGAGGATGAGAATCCTGAATTCTGCTGCTGCTCTTCCCTGGAAACAACAGCTTAAGAAAACAATCACCTCCTCCAGAAGCCCAGGCATGTCATCAAAATCCCCTCAGCTCCCCCTAAACCAGGGTGAACCCTCCAGGCAATGTCTGGGGAGAGAGAGAGAGGAGTGGTGCTTTACCATGAAGAACTGGCAGAGGGTGATGTGTGGGAAGATGTTGTGAGCCTTGTTCTTGCCACAGATCTGCTTGGACTGCTGCCAGAACTCGGAGAGCTTCTGGGCCAGGGGCCCCGTGGGCCGCAGGTACAGGACGTACTCCCGGGGCAGGGTGTCGTCCAGGAACGGGTCACCCACATGGGAGAAGAGCCTGGCAGGCACAAAGAGATGGTAAATTGGTGTAGAAATGCTCTCTGCCCACCTTCAGGGGCTTTAGCTACCTCAGTTATTAGGAGGCTTTGGAGGGAATTATACCAAGGATGAGATAAAGATGTCAGAAGAGACCCTTTCCCCAGGATCTTTGTCCCAGGTGTTTATTCTTTGAAATTCCAGGGAGGAAAGAGGGAGAACAAGGAAGGGCAAGGTTTATATAGCCTCCTGCTCAGGGAAAAGACAGCTGGACCACAGCCAGTGGGGTCAGGGAAGGAAGGAAGGGTCACTCTATGTGGTAAGGAACTCTGGGGGGTCAGGAGGGAGAAACCATTCCCCATGAGAATTACAACAAATTGGGAGATAATCACAGTTGTTTTTTGTATTTTTATTTTCTTTCCCAACAAGACCAGTTTTCCCTGTGCTGGCTCCCATTCATTGTCCCTTTGTGGGGAAAAGCAGCTCTGAAGGGTCAGGCAGTGCCTGGCTGGCAGCCCATTAGCCCTGCTCAGTAATACAGAAAATTGGGCTTTGCTTTCAGGCTGATGCTCTGCAGACCTAACCCAGGTCACTGCTTCTGCCTTTTGGAGTGCAGAACACAGGGAGGAGAGCACCAGGGATGGCTCCAGGTCTCAGAGAAGGCAGCTCTCAGCTTTTCTCTACCTGCTCCTGCCTCTATTTCAGATCACAAACCCTCTCAGACCAGGCTCATTCCTGGATTGGTTATTTCCAGCACAGGGGGGCTTTGCTCTGCAGCCACTGAGGTCACTAAATGTGGCCACTAAATGGTCCCCATCCTAATGCTGCTGGAACTGAACAATTAACCTGTGCTCTTAAGGAGCAGCCAATTGTGAAGTAGCAAAAAAAAAAAAAAAAAAAAAAGAGTGATTAAGGCTAAAAACTGTATAAAAGAAACTATAGTTTTGCAATAAATGGCTCATTTTGATGATATTGGAGTGAGGCACAGTCCCATTGCTGTGTTTGGATACTCTGGGATGCCCTTTCCCCAATTCTGCAGGTGCTTTTCAGACAACACCCCTATTGTTTAAACTTTCCAAACCCTAAATTCACCATTTCTTCTGCTTTTGGACATTTATTATTTCATACCAACCAGTCGCATGCTGCTTGAACACTCCTTCCACCTGTCGATGCCAGCGCCTTTTGCCTGCAGAGAGAGCAAAACAAAAAAGAGAATTTCAGTGCTGCTGGGTCCTATTGCTGTGAGTTTGGACCCTGTGGGATGCCCTTTCCAATTCTCCAGCCCCTGAGGTTATTTTTTGGGGATGTGCCACCTGTCAAATCCCCACAAACTATTTGAAGGGCAAAGTCACACAGCCAGCACAAAATATGAAATACAGACCTTGGGGTTTTCCCACTTCCCCACTTTCTCTGGACAGAGAAACACCAGCATTTCACTGTCTCTTTGCTGGGAATTTCAGCATGAAGCATCAAAGATTTGGCTCTGAAAGTGCAGGAGTTGCATTGAGGAGAAGAAAAATTCAGCTGCCACGAGAGGGCACAAACTAGAGATTTTCCAGCTTAGAAAAGTTCCTTTTGCTGCACTCAAAGAGCTTTTTTTGCTCCTTTCCCTTCAGGATGCCGCTAAATCCCTTTTCACCCCAGCTGGGAGCCCCCAGCTCTCCTGTTCAGCAAGTTTTCCCAGCACAAGGAACAGCTTTAAACGTGGAATTGTGTTTTCCAAAGCTCCACACCAGCACGGGAAAGCAGCTGTGGATCAGCTCAGCTCTGTGACAACCAGGGACAGCCAGAAGGGAAAGATTCACCCAAATGGAGCAAGAATTATGAGCGGAGAAGGCAGAAAATTACAAGAATTTTTAGGGTTATGGGGCAGAGACTGGAGGTCAGCTGGGGAAGGTGCAAAATTCCCCAAGAATAGGGGATTTCACCCATGGACAGGGGATTTCACCCATAAATAGGGGGTTTCACCCATGGATAGGGGTTTCACTCAAATATAGGGGGCTAAACCCACGAATAGGGGATTTCACCCATAAATAGGGGATTTCACCCATAAATAGGGGGTTTCACCCATGGATAGGGGGTTTCACCCATGGATAGGGGGTTTCACCCATAAATAGGGGGTTCAACCCATAAATAGGGGGTTTCACCCATGGATAGGGGGTTTCACCCATGGATAGGGGGTTTCACCCATAAATAGGGGGTTTAACCCATAAATAGGGGGTTTCAGAGCTTCCTATTTAAGAAAAAGGGAGCAGACCCAGGCTCCAGGCCGTGGGACCCTCCAGTATTTGTGGCAGTGCTTGTGTCACCCCTTCTGTCCCCAGTGATGACTTTCAACATGCCCTGACAGCCACAGAGGACATTCCTGCTCGTCCCCCCAGCCCTCAGCCATGTGCTGTTGACTCAGCTGTGCCTCAGCTCTGCCCCTTTGCCTTCCCCACCCCTTTGAACACACACATTTTTGTTCCTTTGGAGGGTAACAGGAAGGCAGAAAGATAATGCTAAAAAAAAAAATAAATTAAAATAAAAGGGCTGTGTTGCAAACATGATGATGCAAACACTTCCTCCCCAAGTGGTTTTGCTGCCCTGATGTGGCAGAATTCCCCGGGGATCAGCAGAGGGCTGGGCCCAGCACCTGCCCTGGGGGAGGATGGATTTGGGGGGCTGAACACCGCGGGGTTGGTGTTTTCTGCTCTGGAAAATGTTCTATGCAAAGCAGCCGCTGCTTTGCTTTGGAAAGCAGCTCAGGCAAAGGAGCTGAAAGATAAGGGGACTTCTCTAAAAGATAAGAGGGAGTTCTCTAAAAGATAAGGGGGAGTTCTCTAAAAGATAAGGGGGAGTTCTCTAAAAGATAAGGCGTTCTCTCTAAAAGATAAGGAGGTTCTCTATAAAAAAATAAAGGGGACCTCTCTAAAGGATAAGGGGTTTTCTCTAAAAGATAAAGAAGTTCTGTATTAAAAATAAGGGGGAGCTCTCTAAATGATAAGGGGGTATCTCTAAAAGATAAGGGGGACTTCTACAAAAGACAAGGGGTTCTCTCTAAAAGATAAAGGGGGACCTCTAAAAGATAAGGGGGTTCTCTCTAAAGGATAAGGGGATATCTCTAAAGGATAAGGGGGACTTCTATAAAAGACAAGGGTTCTCTTTAAAAGGTAAGAGTGATCTCTAAAAGATAAAAGGTTCTCTCCAAAAGATAAGGGGGATCTCTACAAAAAATAAGAGGGATCTATCTAAAAGCTAAGGGGGACCTCTCTAAAAGAAAACGGGGGACTTCACTAAAAGATAAGGGAGATGTCTAAAAGATAAAGGATCTCTCTAAAATATAAGAGGGGACTTCTCTAGAAAGGAGACCTCTCTAAAGGATAAAGTTTTTTGTTTTTTTGTTTTTTTTTTTTCCAAAGATAAGGGGATTTCTAAAGGATAACAGGTTCTCTCTAAAAGATAACGGGTTTTCTCTAAAGGATAAGGGGGACCTTTCTGGCAGCAATTCCTGGGGATTTTTCCTGCCCTGCTCCCATCATCTGTTGTGCTGCCCCTGCTCAGCTCAGCTCAGCTCACAGCCCCTCCTGCCTGGGCTGTTTGTGCTCCCTCAAACACACCCACAGAGATGTGACTCTGCAAAAGTCTCCTCTGAAATCTGTCAGTGGAAAGGGCCCTCCCAGAGCAGCTCTGGCTGTGAAATGAGCATTTTCTCCGGGATTTCCTGTGCCCAGACACCAGCACAGATCCCTGGAGGAGCTGTGCACAACCCGGGCTCCATCATCCACCCTTGGGGACTCTTTTCCTCCATGACCTGATGATTCCCTGGAATAAATCTCACAGAGGAGCTGTGCTGGAAGGAGCTGCAGCTCCTGCAGGGCTTGAGGACACCAAAGGGCAGCAGAGAGCACAAAGCTGGACCCCCAAATTTGCTCAGGTGTGATTTCCAGAGCTGCTTCCATCACCCCCAGGGACAGTCAACTCCCTTCTCAATTTCATTTTCAGCATGAGGAGGAAATGCTGCACAAAGCAAACAAAGCCAAAGGGTGTTTTTATCCCAGGACCTGCAGCTGAGAGATTTCTTTCTCTTTTTTTTCCTCCTTTATTTTTTAATTTAGTGTAAGGACTGATAAGTCTCTGCTTCCCTCCCAAAATCCCAACCTGGGGAGGACCCATCCTCCAGCTCCCAGGCCAAAATCAGCTTTTTTAGAAGCTGAGTGCTCAAACCTGGTCACAGCCAGGCAAAAGTGGCCTGATTTTCACAACTGCTGAGTGCAGTGGGAGCTGGAAAACACATCCTGCTCCTGAGAAAAATCAGGTCACTTAATTAGGTGACAAATTATGGCTCAGGTGCTCACACTTCCTCACGCTGGGTGAGCAAGAAAAAAAAAAATAAATTGTGACTCAGATGAACCAGAAAAGAGGAAAAAAAGTAAGAAAATAACCTATTTTTTAGAATTTACTAGATGATATCATACAATCGGTATTTGTGGGGATGCAGAATGAGTTCAGGTAGGGCAGGAGCAGCTTTGTGCAGCACTGCTGGTCCCCTGAGGCACCCGACTCCTCCATCTCTTGGCTCCTGAGATGGGAGTGCAGGGAAATCATTTAACTCCATCTCCACTCTGAGATGGAGGGCAGGGAAATCATTTAACAGCACCCAGCAACATGGAATAATCATTGTGAGCAAGGCAGAGGCTCTGTGCAGATGCAGGTCTGGAGAACTGGGGGAAAGGGAAAGCAGATCCTAACGGCAGTTTCTTCCAAATGCACAGAAGGAATTTCATTCAGCAGGAAGAATTAGATGTGTTTGATTCTTCCACCTCCCTGTGACACTTTTCAACATCAAGCCCAAGGAAAAAAAAAAAAAAAAAACAACAAACTTTCCCCACTCAGCCACTGGTTAAACAGGATGAAAAATTCCCAGCCTAAAATATTCCAGCAGAATTGGTGCTGCTGCCCTGGCCACACATTAATGTGTAATTGGTGCCCATTTTTAACCCCATCCCACTCAATGGCAGAGCCCAGAGCTCTGAGTGCTGCTCTGAGAACCCCAGAAGGATATTTTGGCTGCCTGTCACTCCTGGCTGGGAAAATAAAAAAGGAGGGATGTCAGTTCAGCTCGGAAATGCACATCAATAAACATAAAATATAATGGCCAAATCCCATTTGCTGCAGAGGAAATGACCGTGGTGGGGAATGAGGCATTTACAGCAAAGGGAACCTCCAGGCTCAGAGGCAGCACAGAAATCCTCAGTGCTCAGTGCTCAGCCTTCTGCTCCTGGTCCAGACTAAGGATTGTTCAGATTTATCCAAGCTCAGCTTAAAAAAGGAGGGGCTGTGAACTGCAAACAGCACAAGGGAAGGCATGGGGGGGGATTATTCTGAGATAAAATATAATGTGGATAAAAGATAAATCAGTTAAAAAGTGTCCAAACTTTTTGGATATTATGATCACAAACTTTTTGGGGGATGATGCCCCAGCTGGGCTTTCCATTGGCTCCTCTTTAATTCCACTAATTGTGCCATCAGCAGAGCTCTGGGCTTGGCTTATTATTTATTATTATTAATTTGGGATTTCTGCTCTCAGAAAACACCAGCAGCATCCTCAGCCTCAGCTCCAGGGGCAGGGAGGGATTTGGGAATGAGCCCTGGAGGGGAGAGAGGGAATGACCAACTCTGCCCTTTCATCCCATTCCTCAAACCCACACAAACTCCTTCCTCTTGAGCAAAACCCCTCCCAGGGATGAATTCATCACCTGAATCTTTGGCCCATCAAATATTTCACTCTGTAAATAAATTCTATTTTATTTTATTTATTTTATTTATATTTTATTTTATCTATATTATATATTTTAATTTAATTTAATTTAATTTAATCTATATATTTTATTTTATTTATTTTATTTATATTATATATTTTATTTTATTTTAATTTATTTTTATTTTATTTTATTTTACTTTATTTTACTTTATTTTATTTTACTTTTTTCCTTTATTTTATTTATTTATTTATTTATTTTGTTTTATTTTAATTTAATTTTATTTTAAATATGATGGAAGTACTTTGGCTCTCCTCATCAGGTCCCACTCCCAGATCTGCCTGATGGGGTAAAATAGGAATTACAGCCCACAGTTTATGCCAAATAAGTTTGAAAGAAGGACGCTGTCAAACAGAACATTTTCCTGTCCAGAATACAAAATAAGCACCTTCATTTTCACTCATTTGTGCCTATAAAACATATTTATATAAACATATATTCAACTAACTCTGTGTGTCTATTTAAAGCTTGGCTTTTTCCAGCTCTGTTGGTTCCTGGTAAAAGAATAGAAAGCAAAATGCTGGCTGGCTCTAGGGAATGGGGAAAAAAAAAAATAGGAATTTTCTGGCTGCAGCTGCTGTTTGGAGCAGATGTGTCAGTGCAGGTAGAGGTCAGGAGCTCGATATTTAAATTTCTCCTTGCCCAATATTTAAATTTCTCCTTGCCTGATATTTAAATTTCTCCTTGTCTTGTGTGTCAAAGTCATGGTGTGGGAGGCCCTGAATTCAAACTCTGCTCTATAATCAACAGGAAAAGCTGTTAAAATTCTCCACAAACAGTAAAATTCCCTGTATTTTGTGTGTGTCGTTTTTTTCCCCAAAGTGACCTTTACAGATCCCTGAATTTTTGCAGTTTTCATCAATTGTTTATTAACAGCCCAACAAGGGGAATGTGTCTGGTTCAGGTTTTCATTATACAACTGCACACTGAGGAATGGTTCTGCAAGGAAAAAAATTCTGTGCATTTAATGTCTTGGTTATGTGAAGTAGAGGGGAAAAACACCCAAATTCCACCAATTTCTTAATTATTTTGCCCCTAAAAATTGTTGCCCACAACTCAACAAGGGGAATGTGCCTGTTTTAGGCTTTCACTAAAAAACTACACATTGAGGAATGGTTCTGCAAGGAATGATTTCTGTGCATTTAATGACTTGGTTATGTGAAGTAGAGGGGAAAAACACCCAAATTCCACTAATTTCTTAATTATTCTGCCCCGCAAAATCGTTGCCCACAACTCAACAAGGGGAATGTGCCTGTTTTAGGCTTTCACTAAAAAACTACACATTGAGGAATGGTTCTGCAAGAAGAAATTTCTGTGCATTTAATGCCTTGGTTATGTGAAGTAGAGGGGAAAAACACCCAAATTCCACAAATTTCTTAATTATTCTGCCCCCAAAAATTATTCTGCCCCAAAAAATTGTTGCCCACAGTCCAATAAGGGGAATGTGCCTGTTTTAGGCTTTCACTAAAAAACTACACATTGAGGAATGGTTCTGCAAGAAGAAATTTCTGTGCATTTAATGACTTTGTTATGTGAAGTAGAGGGGGAAAAATACCCAAATTCCACGAATTTCTTAATTATTCTGCCCCCAAAAATTATTCTGCTCCCAGAAATTGTTGCCCACAACCCAACAAGGGGAATGAGCCTGTTTTAGGCTTTCACTAAAAAACTACACATTGAGGAATGGTTCTGCAAGAAGAAATTTCTGTGCATTTAATGACTTGGTTATGTGAAGTAGAGGGGAAAAACACCCAAATTCCACTAATTTCTTAATTATTTTGCCTCAAAAAATGCCCACAGTTCAATGAGGGGAATGTGCCTGTTTTAGGCTTTCACTAAACAACTGCACATTGAGGAATGGTTCTGCAAGGAGAAATTTCTGTACATTTAATGACTTTGTTATGTGAAGTAGAGGGGAAAAACCACCCAAATTCCACGAATTTCTGAATTATTCTGCCCCACAAAAATGCCCACGGTGAGGTTGCTCTCCCTGAATCCTCAACACGCAGAATAATTCACTTGTCCACTCCCCAAAAAAATAATTTGTTGCAGCTTCTGTTCTTATTTGGATGACCTTCCTGCTTTAAATAGGGACAGGACAGGAAGGTGTCACCAGGGATCCAGTTCCTGTTTAGGGCAGGGGGTTGGGGGATGTTCCTTTTCTGTAAAGGAAATAAAAAATAATAAAACCCCCGTGGTGTTTCCACCAGGAGAACGGCTCCGACCTGGGAGCATTGCAGGATAATTAATTTCTTTCCCTTCATTGAGTTTTCCCTTAATTTCTGCTGTTTTCCTGCCTGAAGACTGAGATAAATCCCTGCTCACGTTGAATTTGCTGGTTTTAATTTCGGTTTAATTGTAGTCACGTCCCTGAGCTGGTTTTTACACCTCAAAATTCCCTTTGGGAACTCAGTGTTCCCAACCACTGAGGTCAGCAGGGGAAAACACCCAGGTCCTGCCTGGAATACAGGAACTTCCAGAGGGGAGATTTCTGGGAACGTGGGGACTGTGAGATTTCTGGGTCCTCACTGGAATAGAGGAACTTCCAGAGGGGAAATTCCTGGGAATGAGCAGACTCTGAGATCTCCAGGTCCTCACTGGAAGGCAGGAACTTCCAGAGAAGAAATTTCTGGGAATGTGAGGACTATGAGAGCTCCTGGAATACAGGAACTTCCAGAGGGGAAATTCCTGGGAACGTGGGGACTGTGAGATCTCTGGGTCCCCACTGGAATACAGGAACTTCCAGAGGAGAAATTTCTGGGAATGTGGAGACTGTGAGATGTCCAGCTCCTGCCTGGAATACAGGAACTTCCAGAGGAACATGGGGACTGTGAGAGCTCCTGGAATACAGGAACTTCCAGAGGAACATGGGGACTGTGAGAGCTCCTGGAATACAGGAACTTCCAGAGGAACATGGGGACTGTGAGAGCTCCTGGAATACAGGAACTTCCAGAGGAGAAATTCCTGGGAATGTGGGGACTGTGAGATCTCTGGGTCCTGCCTGGAGTACAGGAACTTCCAGAGGAATGTGGAGACTGTGAGATCTCCTGGAATACAGGAACTTCCAGAGGAGAAATTTCTGGGAATTGTGGGGACTGTGAGATCTCTCTGACTGTGCTGCTGCATCCTGGAGGTCACGTAAATGTTTATGAAGGTGCCTGGTGGGGCTGGAAATTCCCTTCCCTCCCTCTTCCCAAGGGCTGGCTGCCTATTCCCAGCTCTGGAACAGCGAGCTCTGGCAGCAGGGAAGAGAGGGAAAAGGGAAATATGATCAGGAATAAATGCAGGGAACACACTGCTGTGTGTTTGTACTCTCCACAATTTCAGATGTTCCTTTTTTTTTTTTTTTTTTTTTTTTTTTTTTTTTTTTTTTTTTTTGCAGAGGACAAGCAAACTGCAGCCTGGCCACAGGAGGAGGAGGAGGATGAAATGCTGATTTTTTTTAATGTGCAAAGAACGAGGGCCTGGGCATGTGTCTCCTGCTTTCTGGGGTTATGTAAGATTTGGAAGGCGGATTTCTCTCCCCACCAAGTCACCCCTAATCCCCTGCTCAGGGAGCATGTTACAGCACGAGGAGAGGGAAATACAGGCTGGGAAAAAGTGGGGGATAAAGGCAGGAATGCAGCAGCCATTCAGCATTTTCCAGAGATGGAGGGTTTAAAGAGGAAGGAAGATATTCCCTTCCTCACAACAACAACAGTGCAGGGTTTTTATGAGGCGTGGGCTCGTCTGTCCAGCTCCTGCAGCCCCTCCAGGATGGAGGAGGAACAAGGCTCAGGTTTTTGGGCTGATTTGAATCTGTCACACCCCATCAAAATTCCTCTGGCCTTTCGTCCTCCCCTTCAGCTGCAAAGCCCTGTCGCCAGGTTTGCTCACAATCCTGATATTGGTTTTCTTTTTTCATTTCTGTTTTGGATGACATTTGCTGTCTGGCTTCCTGGTTCACTTCCTTTCGCTTCTCTCCCCGTGTGCTGATCTAAAAGTGCTGCTCAAACAAAGCTCTGAAAATAGCAGGAGGCCCGAGGCTGGGAATTTGAGCAAACGATGTCTCACAATTCCCTAATAAACCCAGGAAAATTGGCAGCACCTCGAGTGCCTGGTTCAGATTCCAAACTCTGACTGCAGGGCGGTGGGGACTGGGTTAAGGGAGGTGAGAAATAACTCCTGGTGTTAGAGGTTTTGCAGAATTGTGCCCATTAGCAAAGCAGGCAGGGTTAACACAAATAAACCCACACAGAACTGGAGCACGTCCAGCGGGGGCTCTTCAAACACCTGGTTTGAACCAGAGTGACCAGAGCTCATCACTCACAGGCAGCAGCTTTTCATCTCTGAGCCCTTCAATCCATTTTTAGCCAGGCAGGAAGACAATGTCCTTGCAAGGAGCCGAGCTGGAGGTTTAAGGATGCTCCAATGCACCATCTGGAGGCTCAGGATAGCCAGAAAAGGAAGCAGTTGTCACGCTGGTCGGGAAGAAATGAAGTCTCTCCTTGGAGGCAAAAGCAGCACTTTCTTCTCCCTAATTGCTCCTCTCCCTGTCCGGGAAGGAGATTTGCCACGGCTCTGCTTTGTTTGTGAGGTGCTCCTGGTTCCCACAGCCTGAATCTCCTTTCCAAGCCTGTCTCTCCTTCCCACAGCCCATTTCTCCCATCAGAACAGGCTCCAGGCTGCTGGAGCTGCCGGGGAATGGGCAGCGGGGCCAGGTGGCTGCTGCTGGCAACCTGTGAGTCCCCAATGTCCCTCTGTCACCTCTCCTGTCCATCTGCCACAGCTTGGCTGTGCTGTCCCTAATGCTCAGCACCTGCTGCCCCACACCTGAGAGCCCCCAAAGCCCTAATTCAGGCTCCCTGTTCTCCCCTTTCTGCCCCCAGACCTCTGGGCAGCCCCACTTTGCTGCTGCTGACACTCTGAGTTCTCAGTGTCCCACTGTCACCCCTCCTGTCCATCTGTCACAGCCTGGCTGCACTGTCCCTAATGCTCAGCACCTGCTGCCCCACACCTGAGTGCCCCCAAAACCCCAATTCACGCTCCCCTTAGAGCCCCCAAAACCCCTATTCAGGCTTCCCTTCCTGCTCCCACACCTCCAGCCCCACTTTGATGCTGCTGGCACCCTGTGAGTCCCCAATGTCCCTCTGTCACCTCTCCAGTCCATCTGTCACAGCCTGGCTGTGCTGTCCCCACTGCCCAGCACCTGCTGCCCCACACCTGAGAGCCCCCAAAACCCCAATTCAGGCTCCCCTTTCTGTCCCCACACCTCCAGCCCCACTTTGCTGCTGCCGGCACCCTGTGAGTCCCCAGTATCCCCAAAACCCTAATTCAGGGTCCCCTTTCTGCCCCCACACCTCCAGCCCCACTTTGCTTCTCTGCACATCAATTTTTTTAGCAGAGTTTTAGGAAGAGAAGGGAAAAAAAAAAAAAGCCACGAGCAGCACTTTAAAGTGCCAGTGTTAACATTTTCCAGCTTCTTGGGGTTTCAAAACAGGAAGTTTGGGGGCGGTGCAGTTGCACAATTTGGCAGAAAGCCGCTGCTCTGTGAGCTCGGTGACACGGGGCTGTACCAGGAACCCCAGCCCTGCTGGGCCACCAAGGATGTGCCTTCCTGGGACTGGTTCTCAGAGGTTTTGCTGTGCTGTTGGGTCTGGAGGAGCTTCCAGGGCAGAGCTGGTTTGTCCTGCACAGGCTGAGCAAAGATATTTTGAAAATAATCTGTGTTATCTCTGATCAAAGAAAATTTGAGAAGAGATAACACAGCCCAAAGCTTGGCCTGGATCCTGTGAGAAAACCTGGGATGCCAAATTCCTCCTGGGTGAAGGTGCAGGACATAATTTAATTATTTATCTCTGTGTCCAGCACACCCCCAGAGGGGCAGTCAGGGCTGGACTTGATCAGTTTGGATTTGGATCGAGGTGCAAACAGGGTTTGGTCAAAACTTCTGTCAGGTTGGGTCCTGCACAACCAAATCACAGAGTCCTGGGATGGTTTGGGTTTGGAGGGGGCTCTGAAGACCCTCTGGTTCCATCAGAGAACCAGATTTTCCCTTCCACCAGCCCAGGGTGCTCCAAGCCCCGTCCAGCCTGGCCTGGGACACCCCCAGGCTCCTCCTGAGCCTCCCATCCCTCATGGGGAGGAATTTCTTCCATAAATCATTCCCTGTTTCAGTCCCTTTCTATCCAGTGAAGAAGGGAACACCTTGTGCTCCCAAAAAAATGGGTGAGATCAGAAATGGGAGAGTTCAGAATTCAAAAATGGGTGACAAAAAGTGCAGGGAAAGGGACTGAAGCTTCCCCAATTAATCCTAATTAATTAATGGCAAGATTTCATTCCCTTTCCTGAAATTCTTCCTTTTCCCTGCATACTTTCCTGAAATTCTTCCTTGAAATCAGAGAGTAAAGTCTAACTAACACTGGAAAGGAGATATGACCAAGTAAAATGTAATTGAAAAAATAAAAAAAAAAAGATAATTTGGAACTGGAGTGATTGCAACAACCAGATGGCCAGAGATGAAATGAGGTGCAGTGAAAAGGACCAAAACTTGCCAAAAATTAAATCCTGAAATCAGGGAAAGATTCTAAATAAAGAGATGGGAGAAAAAAAAAAAAAAAAAAAAACTACAGAAATGAAACCTTAAAAATACACAAAGGAAAAATTCCCCAAACTCTCATCCCAACATCTGCACTGAGCTTAATTTGCTGCTCTTTGCCCTGATCTTTTTTTTGCATTATTTCCCGCAAAAAAGGAAACATATATCAATGTATATATATACATATATATATACACATATATACACACACAATACATATATATATACACTATATATATACAAAATATACATATATATATATACACTATATATACATACATATATATATATATATCAGTGAAATATATCTGCAATATTCATTCTGACCCCTCATTCCCCCTCAAGTGCTGATTTTCCCTTCTTTGGGGTCACTGTCTCCCCATCCTGGGGACTCTCAGAGGTGCTGGGGGCTCCCAGCTCTGCTGAAAAGGCAAAGCCCAGGGCTGGAAAATGGGAAGTGGAGGCCTGGAGAGAAGCTGGGGCTGCTCTCACACCTAAAATAGCCTCTGCAAAGCAGCAAGAAGGAAGTCTAAGAAATTAAGGAAGGTGGAAGGAAGAAGAAGGGTGGGGTGCTGAAATAGTTGGGTCAAAGGCAAAAAGAGAGACTCAAAATAACCTCCTGCTCTAGACAGCTCTGTTCAGGAAATTTTTGAAGCCTTGTTGCTTTTTCAATATTTCAAATTAATATTCCTCACTTTTTCATTTTTTTTTTTAAATTTATTTTTATTTTTATTTTTTTGGTCATTTATAGAGAAGAGCAATATTCACTGTGTCAACATCAATATTCACATGGCAGATCTGGTCAAAAAGCTCAAAATGCTGCAGGAAAAGGAGGAAAAAAAAAGTTTTAGCCACTGACTAAAACACCCCCCAGGACAGAATTGGGGCTGGGAGTCCCCTGGTGCTACAAGCTCCATTTGAGGGGTGAGAAAACACACTCAGGGCTCACTGAGCCTTTTGCCTCCGAGGTTCTGCAGCGTGTGGTTACAGCTCTGAGCTACAGCTAAAGTCAGACTTTCCACCAGGGGAAAGAGAAAACAAGAGAGGCAGCAAGTTCTGCTCTGAATTTCCCTTTGGGGAGCTGGATTTGGGCTCCTTCAGCTCACTCAGGGGATAGAAAAGTTATAAAAATATACAATTATTTTGCTGTTATAATCATGGTAAGTTGTGAACTCGCGGCCAGGCTTTAAACTCTTAATTCCAGGATAAATATTAAAAATGACCCTGCAGTGTCTGGCTCAATAATCTGGGTTTTTTTATTATTTTTTACATGAGGTCTAACCAAGAGACTCCAAAAAGCTCCAATCCTCACAAGGGAAGGGTTAAAAACCTTCTCACATTAAAAGAATAAATACATTTGAAGCCCAAAAGGGAACAGGAAACAAAGAATTGTGATAAACTGAAAAACAGTGAGATAAAGAAAGATCCAAGGCTCTAATGAGAAAACTTCACTGGGAAGATTTCCCTGCACACTTTCACTGATTCTGTTGTGGCCTGTCAGCTCTAAGCCTTTTTTATTCCTCTATCTGATCCTGCAGAACATCTCAGCGAATTAAAAAAGGCAATAGGAAGGTTTTAATGAGACCTGGATTTAGTAATTATCCCTGCACCAAAGAGTACTTATGCATCTCTTTAACTCCAAGCATGTACTTACAGACTCCAGCCCTGCTCTTATGCAAAGCAGGTGCTGCCCTGCGAGGTTATTATTGCAAATCAAGGCTTTGCTCCCCTTCTTTCCCCCCCAGCACAATTTTTCCAAGGATTTTAAACCAAGTGTTTGCTGTGATAAAAGGAAATTTGTTCAGCTCCCTGAAAAACCTGGGGATTTGATGCTGGCAGGAACACTTGGGTGTGTTTTTATTTTTTTTTCTGCCGGAGTGTTTGCTCACAAAAAAATCCCCTCAAGCAGCAAAGGTCTGGGAAAACCTTCAGCCCAGCACATCCCCTTACTCTCCTTGACCCATTTCATTCAATCAAAGACTCCCCAGTCCAGCAGGTATCACAAAGCACTGGTTGGTCACTCCAGGGGTTAATTTTTGTGTTTGTGAGGGAAAAATCGTCACCTCCCCGTGCCCTCAAATGTCTGTTTGACACTAAAATGGTTCTGCAGCTGTGTCACAGACCTCAACAGGGCACAGCCATGGTAAATAAATAAATAAAAATCATAAAATATCAGCTCAGCAGGTCTCTCCCTCCATCATTTCAGTCTCTGACACAAATAGTGTTAAGTCTTAAAAAGTGCCCAGGACAGGGTTTGGGCTGAGCACAGGGGATGGGAATTCCCAGAGCTGAAATCCTGCTGGTTTTACAGCCCTGACCATAAAGGTTTTCAACCCCATAAAGGTGTTCAGTCCCATAAAGGTGTGCAGCCCCATAAAGGTGTTCAACCCCAGTTCTGTGGGTTTGGATGCAGAGTCAGTGTGATGTGGGGACTACAATCAAATTAAATCTCCTTTTTCTCCCTCCTCTCACCATTATAATTTTAATTTTGGACACGTCAGAGGTGCAGCAATGGGCTGGGAATAGATAAGGACAGGGAATAGATAAGGACAGAGTCCTGATTCCTTTTCCCTGAGGAAAGCCTGTGGTGTGTGAGGATCAGAGGCACAGCCTGGCCTGGCCTCTCCCTCCTTCATCCAAAACTTTCATGGATGTTCTGGGATTGTTTGGGTACCTAAATTGTAGGATCATCCATGGAGGGCAGGGAGAGGGAACTCTGCAGAGCTGAGATATTCTAGAATATGTGGTTTTATTGCAAGGGTGGTGGGTAAATAGGGATTTGCCTTCAGTCACCAGCCTGGGCTGGAGGGAAGCCCAAAGAGAGAGGGAGAAAGAACAAGAGGGTAAGAGCTGAGAGAGAAGGGAGAGAGAGAGCTGGGGGCAAGAGAGCCAGAGAGAGAGAGCGAGGTCTTTGTTACAACACATTCTATCTCCTTTTGTGATGAATATTCTAATTTACAGTGACCAACCAATACAAGACACAAAATCCTATAGAATCTACACACAGCCTATAAGAACTACTACATTACCACACTGTGTTACATTTGAAACTCTAAAAACGACTCTTTAGACTTTTCTCTTTTGCTACATTGACCTTTGGATCCCTCAGCCAGCAGAAGGGGATTGTTCAATCCAAAGGGATTCTCCTTCAGCTGCCCAGGCTGTTGTCTTCAGGTTATATAGTAATTAAGGCTCAGTATCCTAAAACTCAAGGTTTCATTTCTATTTCAATTCCAGGTTTCATATTTTCAGAATCTTTTGCTAAGCAATCATATTTATAAGGTTTCCCTGGTTCATCTTCCCCAACACTAAACCAAGACAGATTTGGGGCTTCCCTTCAGTTCAGCCCTTTGCCCACGAGGATTCCCAGCTGAGCTGTGCTGCCTTTTCCCATGTATTTTCTTTTTTTCCCACCAAACACAGCTCACACCTCATCCCAGCACCGGGAACACATCTCCTCCCTGTGCCAGGGCTGGGGATGCTCACCCCGGAGCCCTCGTTACCCCTCTGCAGACAGACAGACAGACAGACAGACAGGCCCCACCAGGAGCACCGCCTCACCTCCAGAGCTCAGCTCTCCCCCGCACCTCGGCGGGTGCTGCTCTGGGGGTGTGCTGCTAAAATTATTCATGGGGGGAAGAAAACAACAAAAAAAATGCGCTTTTTACAACTGAGAGCCGAGCCCCATCTCCTCTGGGTTCTCAGAGAGCAGCCTGAGAAGTGCAGCTTTTCCTTCCTAAACTCAGAAGGAGCCTCTTGTTCCATCTGTTCCATCTCTTCCCATCCTGCAGCCCGTCCTGGGATGGGATCACTGATCCAGGGGCAGTTCCAGCCAGGCACTGGCACTAACAGCAGCATCAGGAAGGAGGAGAATATCTTGCACTGTTGCTAATTCAAAATAATATCTGTGATTCCAGCATAGCCCTCCCTCCACCTGGCACAGTGAGCTCCTGGGATAAGAAAAAGGAATAAATAAAATGAATGGCAGGTTGGTTGTAAAGTCCTCTCTGGTTTTAAAGATTCCTTTGCTCTGCCCCTGTGCTCATGGTGAAGGACCTGGACTTGTGTGAGCTTCACTTCTGGTAAATATTTAAGAGCTGCCTCGTGAAAAACAGGCAAGAAAGGAGAATGTGTCAGTGGAGAGGAATCCTTTGCAGTGAATTTCAGGGCTGACAGAACAAGGTAAGTCACAGAATCGTGAATCCCAGATGGGTTTGCCTTGGGAGGAACCTTAAAAATCATTTCAACCACCCCCTGCCATGGGCAGGGACACCTTCCACCATCCCAGGCTGCTCCAACCCCTGTCCAGCCTGCCCTTAGACACCTTTTCACCTTTCACTGAGGCCTCTCTTAGCCCTGGTTCCCAAAGGATTTGAGGCTCCAGGGCTGTGCTGCACCCCTGGGTCTCTCCAGCCTCCTACAACAACTCCTGAGCTTATCAGGATATTTAAACCCAGCGTGGCAGAGATGCAGAGCTGGCAGGGCTATTGCACGTCTTGCAGCTTCTGTGTGATAAAAAAAATGAATAAAAATAGGTGCTTGTGATACAAATTGAATAAAAATAGGTGCTTGTGATGGAAAATAAATAAAAATAGGTGCTTGTGATAGAAGAGAAATAAAAATAGGTTTTTGGATAGCTACAGGAGTGCCCCATCTGGACAAGACTGGGAGGTTATCCTGGTTATCAGCATCAGAGAAGTCTGACAGACACGAGCCCTACAACAGGGAAAACATCATCCCCCAGACACAGCAAGGCTTTGGGAATGGTTCTGGCACTGCCAGAGCTGCTGTTCCCAGCCAGGGCAGCTCCAGAGGCTGCTCCAGATGTTCTGCTGTGGGAGGCAGGGCTGTGCCCAGACCCGAGAGCACTGACACAGCTGCACAGGGAGCAGGGATGATTTGTAGGAAATGCTGCCCTGGGAGAGCCAGAAGAGCAGAATGTGTGTTCCAACAACAACAGAAGTGTCAGGTCCAGCAGCTGAGGCTCTGAGCACGAGCCAGCAGAGCAGGTAAAGGGCTCCCAGGAGCAGCTCTGCCCTGCCAGGACCTGCTCAGGGTGTCACAGACACAGCAGAGAGCACAGCCCCTCCTCACTCATCCTGCTCTGCTCCCACCTCCAGCCACCCCACACAGCACAGAGAAGGAGGTTCCACGAAATAAAGATTTCTCTGTGTGTGCAGGTGTCCCTCCTCACATCCCTGGGGCCACACAGGATCTCAGGCTGCAGCACAAACCAGACCTTTTATTCACTTCAATCCTCTTTCAATCCTGCAGTTCAACACTCCACACTCTCCCCCAGCAAAGCCCTGTTGGCAAACAAACCCTGTGGAGTGAATTATCAGGGCAAATCACACAGACCTCGGCACCGCTTGGGGATTTGGGGTTTTTTTTGGCTGCTGAGCCCAGCCCTGGCTGGAAATGACTCCATCCTGCCTGGCAGGTAAACCTGAGCTGCACAGAGACCACGAGCCTCTCACAAGAGCTCAGCATCAGCCTCATTTTGCTCCCAGTGGCTTTGAATGAGGCAGAATCAGGCTGGAGCTGCTGAAAAGCTGCATCCCAATCTTCCTCTTGCTGGAGTTGCCTAAAAATAAGGAGCCCAATTAAATCTACAGCAGTACAAAGTATGAGGGAATGTATAATTAATTTAAAAAATCAAAGGCTGCCTTACAGAGCTGATCAGCATTTAGCAATGCTGCCACCAGCTCTCACTCTGCTCATTCTTCCTTTTTAATCAGTGATTATTGTTGCATCTCCTGACAGTGTGATCACATATTCTGGTGGTATTTTTTCAACAAACTGCATTCCCTGGGAGCTGTAAACATTCCCACAGGGGGAGAGAATGAGAGAGGGGAAAAAATTTATTACCCAGCCCAGCCCTGGCCCTGACATTTAACTGGAGCCCTGATATTGGTGAAAGGATAAGAATTTTCTTGCTGTGACAAGTCAAGGTTTTCATTTTCAGCACAGCCCTGGCGAGAAACTAAAAGCAGAGAGAAGAAATTGCATGTCCAAGGTCACCCTCCTCAGAGTTATCACTCTCCTTTATTGCTGTTTTTCTGTATCCAGCACCCCTAATAACAAAAAGGGTGTTTTTGGGGGGAGTCTACCAAGGTGGCACAGGGTGAGCAGAGGGTTTTGTCACCTCCCAAAGAAGAGTTTCACACCTGCAGTGTCCCTGTGCAGCTGAGGGAGCTGGGGAGGTGCTGCTGGCACTTCTCCTGGCAGCAATCCCCAGGAGCTGGGCTGGACTCTCAGCTTCATCTGGGCCCCCCAGAGCAGAATCTGCCTTTTATTTGGGGTGTTAAATACAGTGGGACAACGGCCAGGGGGGTTTGTGTCACCCCTTCCTGCAGCCTCTTCCCTGGGTCATGCTCAGATTTCTCCATTTTCCTATTTCTGGTGGCATTTCAGGCTGAGTCCTTTCCTTTGAGGCTGAGTTATGTCCAGATTTTCCCCATTTTCCCATTTCTGGTGACATTTCAGGCTGAATCTCCTCCTTTTTGGCTGGGTTATGTCCAGATTTTCCCTATTTTCCCTATTTCTGGTGGCATTTCAGGCTGAATCCTCTCATTTGTGGCTGGGTTATGCCCAAATTTCCCCATTTAGCCCAGAGATTCCCCCTGGCACTGCCAGTTCCTGCAATGGGTGATGGTGATGTTATCCCAAGGCTGCTTCACAAAAATCACCCTGCAAGGCTCTTTAATTACCCTAGGCAGACAGAAAATAAATAATTGTGAGATGTAAACTGGTCCCTGCTGTGCCCAGGGGGAGGATCCCTCACCTCAAGCCAGGAAAGCAGTTTTTACATCTCACTCTCCAGCTCTTTATCCCCAACTAAATACCTTTGGTAAAAAAAATTTAAAAGTTATAAATAAAAATTAAATATAAATTATTATTATTATCACTATGATGATGATGATGATGATGGTTATTATTATTATATTCCCTGATAAAAAGTTATTATGGAAAGATCAGCCATCCCTAAGTGAAATCCAGGTGGAAGGTCTGTCCCTGCTCTAGAGCAGCTCAAGGAGCACAAAAAGGGATCTCAGACTTCTCAAGGGACTTTCATTTGTACAAACATCACCCCTGGGCTGCCTTAAGAGTTTTTTCTGTCTGTTAAACAGGAAAAATAAACTTTTCTTTTGGTTTGAAACGTAATTTCCTGCATTACTTACCACTCTGCTCAGAGCATTTCTGAAGGATCCCCCCTCCCAACAGATTGAGGCTTCCAGGATCCAGCTCTGCTGCTGTCAGATTTAAAAATAAAGATCTCTACAAGAGTTATTTTATATAAAGAAGAGTAATTTTGACTTCTGTGCTGACTGGGCACTGGTTTCCAGCTATAGGCTCTGCTGCTCTGAACGAGGCATTTGAAGTTATTTTTGAAATGTGTTATTACCCTCAAGTTGCATCTCTCTCTGCCTTTTTTTGATGCATAATTTAGATTTTAGCCTCTCATAAATTACATGCCCAAGGAGCTGCTGATGCTTCTGGGAAAGAAGAAAAAAAAAAACCAAAAAAAACCAAATTCCAACAATAACACAAAGTATTCTTAGTGGAGACCATTCTGGATATGAACACATTTATGATTCTCTGAGGTTTTTTCCCCTATTTTTGTCTTTGGGGTGTTGACACAAACACAGAACTTCCATTGTTGGGTGGGAGATCTGAATTCTGAATCTGAATTCTCCATCACCTGCAGAGTGAAATCACAGCCCCCAGATGGATGGGGCAGAAAAAAAATTAAAGAAAATTTGCTTTTTTTTCCCCCCCTAATGGAGAATGTTCTTCCTTGCAGAGCAGCGAGGCCAGGCAGAAAAAAAAAAAAATCACAAGGAAAAAACAGGATTATTAAATCCTGTGAGGGGGTTTGAGCAACTCAAAACTCGTGCTGGATTTGGTTCCATTCTGCTGCTTGATGTTGACAAATCTATTTATTTTTGGGTGCGTTTTTATCCTCTGCTCAAAATAGAGGCAGGGAGGTCTTTTTCTTTAGGTTACCATAGAATTTCTTCTAAAAGCTGCTAAAAAAATAATAAAATAAATCCCAGTGGCTTCCAAATGGCTCTGGCCTTCACATTTCATTAATTAAAGGTGTGGGCATTTTGGATAAGTATATGAAACCTGGCTTCAAATTAGTGTGAAGTTAATTAAAATCAGGGAAAATAAACTTTCTGCTGCAAAACAAACTGAAGGTTTCTGTGCCTTGTACCTGAGAAATTGTAACTCGAGTTCATCTGCTGCTTCTGAGAATAAAATAAATTATTGCATGAAAATTATCTCTCTAATAAAACCTGAGATATTGTGGGGATGAGGAAAAAAAAAAGTCAAAAATGGGATGTTTTTCTAAGTATTGGAGGCAACGTCAGCAGGTTTTTAAAGTGTGTCATTTCTAAGGGAAGTGAGTCAAATGAAATCAGGCACTTAAAAAAATCAGCAAAGTGTTGAGGACATAATAACCCTCAAAGAATTTGAAAAGCTTTTTCACATTTGTATTATTTGAGTTTCTTCACTCCTGTAATTTCACCCTTTTAAAATTTTGTTGTGGTTTTAACGGCACAAGTCCTAATGGCGAGTGATTATTTCAGAAATCAACAATTTTTAATAGCAAAAGCAAAGTCAATCCTTGTCCTTCCTGTCTGGCCCAGAAAAGCTGAAGAAAAAACTTCAGTGTGTCCTAAACTTTTATAGGAATAAACAGAAATCTCGAGTTTTAGTGTTGTGATAATTAAATCTCATGGAGATTCTGTCCTCAGTCAAACCTTGAATTTTGCAGATTTCTCTTGGAGCAGGTACAGGATGGAGAGAAAATAAAACTTCAGAAACTCCAACCTTAATATTTGTTCCCCAAAGTTAATAAAAATCTGTGTTTTTTAAAAAAAAAAAAAATTATAGTTTTTTTTTAAAAAAATAAATTAAAAATGGTAGAGTTTCATTCTAAAGGCACAGGCTCCTAATGGCAAGTGATTATTTCAGAATCAATGAGTTTTAATAGAAAAGGCAAAGTTAATCCATGACCCAAAAAAAAAAAAAGCTCAGAAATTCCAGCCCTAAAATTTTGTGGCAGTTCCCCAAAGTTGTTAAAAATCAATGTTTTTTTTTAAAAAAAAACATTAAAAAGGCAGGTTTTTTGAGGGTGTGGCTGATTTTCTGTGTCTCCCTCTGTGCCATTCACAGGAAGAGCTCCAAGAACACTTTTGGGACAATCCATCACTGTGAAAAAACCTCCTCACTCAAGTTCCCATCATTTTCCTCCTCTCAAATCGACATGAATTGATTTATTTCCAACATTTCCCACACAGAAAAATCTTCCTTGAGGTTTTTTTTTTAAACCTTTAACCTCCTGCAGCAGCTGTAGGGCCTTGGCTCAAACCAGGAACACAAAATCCTGGATAAAACCCAAACCAGCCTCACACCTTGTCCAAACCCGTGAGGATTAAACACTTTATGTAGCCTGAAAAAATCAAATATTTTTTTTGCCCTGAGACCTGCACATTTCCAAACCCAACACACCATTTTGGTCAGTTTGGAGAAGAGGTGAAATTTTCCAATTGGGATTTATTATTTTGAGTTATTGTTGTTGTTATTATTATTATTATTATATTGATTTATTATTATTATTGATTTCTTATTTATTGTTTTGATGACAATAGAAAAGTTCTGCTCAAGCTTTCTGCTGAATATTTCAGCCTCTGCCTTTGTGTGAGGAAAATTTGGGTTTTCTGAGAGCTCACCTGGAGGCAGGTTGAGTTTATTATCCCTCAGGTTTATTATTAAACTTCACCTGGAGGTTGGGTTTTATTACTGTGAAAAACGAGTTTCACTCTTTTAGAAAAATTTATTATGTTTAATAAAAATGAAAAATAGACAATTAGGAGACAAAAAGGGCAAAAAGTTCCAGCTGGGGGTGCCTCACTCTCTCAGTTACTGTGTTTTAAGGATTGCTGGTTTACATATTCAATAGATATTAAAACATTCTTTTCTTTTTCAAATATCCCCAATCATCTTATTTGATGGATTTATTTGTGGGTGGCTCCACTTTATCTGGTAATATGTGTCTTATAAATCTTTTTCTTGAGGTTTTTGGTTATTTTCATTTTGATAAAAACCCCAGAAATTTTACAAGGTGACGACCTTTCCCCCATAACTTTCTGGCTTGGTCAGTTTAGATGTTACAAAGAAGAAAAAAACTTAAGTCTTTTTACTATTTCCATTATGTCACAATCAGGAAATACATTCATCACTTTTCTAAACTCTAGTAATAAACTCTATTAATAATAATAATAATAATGTGTATAATTGTCCTGTATTAATAATACAATTATTATCATCCCAATATTTGCGAAAAGCCAACTTTATAATGTGCATTTATAATGGGGAGAGGAAAGGTAACAACCCACCCCAAAGTCCAAGAAAAGGGCTGGAATTCTGTCCCAAAGTCCCTCAAACAATAACCTTGGATGGATCCATCAGTTCCCTCTGAGGGTGCCAGGCCCCACAGTGGCCCCATTGTTCCTGTGCATTGTTCCTGTGCCTGGAATGGATTTTGGTGATATTTTTTTTTTTTTTTTTTTTTTTTTTTTTTTTTTTTTTTTTGTGTGTGTGGGCTTTTTTAGGGGTTTTTGGGAGGGGCTTTTTTTTGTTTGTTTGTTTGTTTGTTTTGGGTTTTTTTTGTTTGTTTTCTTTTTTTTTTTTTTTTTGTGATTTTATTTTATTCTTTATTATTATTATCATTTAGAAAATAATTGTCTGCTGACACTTCTTCCAGCAGAGGTTTAACTCCTTCCAGCCATAGGAACCTCTCCCAAAAAGGGACTTTTTTTCTTCTTTCTTTTTTCTTTTTTTTTTTTAATGATTTTATTTTACTCTTTTTTATTATTATTATTTAGAAAATAATTGTCTGCTGATACTTCTTCCAGCAGAGGTTTAACTCCTTCCAGCCATAGGAACCTCTCCCAAAAAGGGACTTTTTTTCTTCTTTTTTTTTTCTTTTTTTTTTTTTTTTTAATGATTTTATTTTACTCTTTTTTATTATTATTATTTAGAAAATAATTGTCTGCTGATACTTCTTCCAGCAGAGGTTTAACTTCTTCCAGCCACAGGAACCTCTGCCAAAAAGTACCAAAAAGGTAATTTTTTTTTCTTCTTTCTTATTTTTTTTTTTGGTGGGTTTTTGGTGGGGAGTTTTTTAGGGGTTTTTTTTTGTTTGTTTGTTTTGTTTTTTTGTTTTTGGGGTTTTTTTGGTGATTTTATCTGGGTTTTTTTAATTCTTATTATTTAGAATTTTTTTTTTTTGTGGGGTTTGTTTGGGTGTTTTTGGGTTTTTTTTGGGGGGGAAGGCTTGGTTTGGTTTGGTTTGTTTTTTGGTTTGTTTGTTTTTTGGGGGGTTTTTTTTGGTTCTTTTTGTTTGTTTGTTTGTTTTGGTTTGGTTTTTTTGTGATTTTATTTTATTTTATTTTATTTATAAAATAATTGTCTTCTGACAGTTATTCCAGCAGGGCCATAACTCCTTCCAGCCACAGGAACCTCTGCCAAAAAGGTAGTGTTTTCTTTTCCTTTTTGTTGTTTTATTTTTGGTATTTATTTTTATATTTTAATTTTTTTAATTAAGAAAATAATTGTCTGCTGACACTTATTCTGGCTGAGCTTTAACTCCTCCCAGCCACAGGAACCTCTGCCAAAAAGGTTTGGGTTTTTTTTTTCCCTCCACAAAGAACAGAAAGGAACCTAAACCTGCGACTCTCTCTGGGTGTTAGATAACATGTAAATGACGGTGAGTCATCGTGGAAAATCGCAGATAAAAATTGCACAAAGGCTTATTTCAGCCTTGTCTCATGATCCTTCCCTGCTCCAGAGCTGTGAGATGTGCTCACCCTCACCCCAGGACAACACCCTGTCTGTCCATCCCCTGCCCTGCACTGCCCCAGAACACACCAGATCCAGAATAAAAATGTCTATTCCTATTCCTATTCCTATTCCTATTCCTATTCTTGTCCTCTGGGCGCCCTGGAAGGTCACAGACCTTGATAGAGAGCCCTGGGACCTGAGAAAGAGGGTCTGGGGTCTGTGCAGGGGGGTTTGCCTGGCACAGAGCCCAGGGGGACACAGGATTTGAGTTTGGTCCATGTGAAAATCATCCAACACAGAGAGGAATTGCAAGTCACAAATGTGTAACAGACAGTGGTGTGGTTTATCACTGTATAGAAGATTTTGTAGTTTTGGATTTTTAGAATGTAGGTGCAGAGGGACAAGCTGGAGATTTCAGGGCGGTGCCCTGGGTTCTTCTTCTCCCTTGGCATCCATTGTCTGCAGTGACGTGGGCACAGGGGAGTTTCAGTGGGTTGGGTCAAAGCAGAAATGACCCTTCTTGTACTGGTGATAGACACTGGCACAGAATTGTAAATAATGGGTATGTAGTTATCTGTATAAGAGGCAGTGACCTCCCATCAGGGGGGAGTCCCATCGTGTCCGAGCTGCTGTGAACACCTTGGCTGGACACAGAGAATTGTAAGATAAGAATTAATAAACAATGCGAGAAACCAAGAAAACCAAGACCTTGAGACTCCAATTCATTCTCGCGCCGAGCACCAAGCTCAGCACAGACACAGAGTCAGACAGCAGACCCCAAATCCTTCAGAGGTCAAGAGGGAAAATCACTCCCACATGAACCACCAGCCTTGGAATCCCGGGTGAGAAAGAACCAATTAAACCCAAGACAGATCCATATTGCTATTTTCATCCCCACATTCCCCACTGATGGATGAACTCCATGTCAGCATTGAAACTCATAATCGCAGGATGATTCTGTGCAGGTGCTTTTATTGCAGAGCTCTGGCAATTATTAATTGGCAATTATCTCTCTGTTATTAATCCACATTATAAACTTGGCTTTTTTGCAAATATTGGAATGAATAATACGTGTATAATTGTACTGTATTGTGTTTTGTTAATAGAGTTTAGAAAGGTGATGAATGTGTTTTCTGGTTGTGACATAACGGAAATAGTAAAAAGACTTAATTTTTTTTTTCTTCTTTGTAACATCTAAACTGACCAAGCCAGAAAGTTTTGGGGGAAAGGTCATCACCTTGTAACCCTGCATGAAGGCTGCTGGATTTCTGGGGTTTTATCAAAATGAGAAGAATCCAATTCTTGTCAAGAATCAAGAATCAGGCCCCCAAACATCATTTCTCATGAATTTTGTTACGAATAAACAATTACCAAATTCAATCATTACATTTAACAGCCATATCATTTATCAGATGATGATGATGCAGGTGCAGTTTAACACGATCTAATAAAGACAAACCCTAATTTTTTTTCCTAAGCCCTACCCAGCCCTGGTTCCCTTTCCCAGGCCTATCCAGACCCAACCTTTCTTCCCACCTCCCCTGAATCTATTATATCCAATTTCCAGGATTTTTAGAAGCATTTTAACCCTGTGCCATCATCTGGACCAGCTTTAATCCCTGGGACATTTGTGACAAACACCCCAATTTTTCCCCACATTTTTTCACCTGAGAAAAGCTGGAATATTCCTGATTTGGAATGGGATATTCCTGATTTATTTTCCTTAGTCTGAAGAAACAGGCAGCTGCTGGGTGATCCCAAGAACTCGGGATGTATTCCAAGGGATGCTTTTCCCAGATTTCACTCCAAGAACCACACAAGAACTGCTTGGAAAGAAGGTCGGGAGATGCAGAAATTGTGGCTTGTGGCAGGAAACACTGAGAACAAGGTGCTGGGATTTTTTATTTTTTTTTTCTCTCCCTCTGAGCATGTGGTATTTCTGTAACTCGAGCTGCAGCAGCAGCCAAGCTCTGAAAACAAACCCAAGAGAAGAGCCAAATATGTCAGTAGGAGCTGGAGAGCGATTCCAGCAGTGCCTGGGAGTTTAGGGATGGGAGATGCTCCTTTCTCCTGAATCAGGAACCTGCCTGAAGTTTTGTGCTAAGGAGACACAAAACAGCTCAGCCCAAACAAAAAGATTTTATGTCCTGAAGGCTTCACAAACAAGAGCCAGAAAGTGTAGCTGGATTTCTGGGGAAAGGCTGAAAAAGTGCATTATGTTGTAGAGAAGGAGTTTCCATCTTACTCATCCTGCCCAGAATTGTTCCCAGTGGGATCCTTTTATTTCCCTCTCTGGCTCAGCTCAGGAGGCTGCAGGAACAGGGCCAGCGACCTCACAATTAGCAATGTTCCTCCTAATGCTCGCCCCTAATTTGTCTGCTGATTTTCATGCATTAGCCTTTATGAGGCTTCAGAGGGCACCTTAATTGCATTCCCTTCTGCTGCTCAGGAAAGGGAGTTTTCTTTCTTTTATTTTTTATTATTTCATGGATTGAAAGCAGGATTTGGAGCCAGAGTCCTGGGAGTGGGGAGTTCTGCCATGGACCATCATCATCATCATCATCACTGTCTGGGGACCAGTCCCAGCCAGGCCGGGGATCACAGCCCTGTCACCCACACAATGCCCATTTTATCCCTTTCATTTCTGCATTTCCCTGCTTTGCCCACAGCTCCCTCCTGCCTCACAGAAGTCCTGGCCATTCTTTCCCTCCTGAGCACCTCCAGCTGGGATTTTCACAGGCACCCTGATCCCAAATCAAGGATCTCAAACCCCAAATCAACTTCCTAAATCCCAAATTAATTTTCCAAATCCTGACCACCTTGACTTTGCCAAGCTCTGCCTTGCTCAGCTCCCTCTGAAAACCCTCTCCCTGCAAGAACTCCTGAGTCAGAGCTTATTCCACGCTGGAATGGAGCTCAGTAACTTCCAGAGGAAATAACCTGTCACCAGGGCTCAAATTCATAATTTTTTTTAGGAATATTATGGCTGGGCAGGGTGAGGAGGCAGCCAGTGCCCTCCCATGCCTCACTCTGTGCCCACACAGTCCCTGTGTGGAGGGGAAAGAGCATCAATAAATGCCTGGGCAGAGCTCAGGAGTCTGTGACCCTCCTGGCAGAAAGAGGATTTTTGGTTCCACCATGATTTTGTATTATTAATGCAAAAATCAGAGCGGCTTGTGAGGAACCAGAATTTTCCTCCTTTGTACTGAGGTCTGTGAGGATGGATTGAGCTGCTTTATTTGGGATTTAAGGAGCTACAGCTCCTCATGGCACTGGCATTTTCCAAATTTCAATAGATTTTCTAATTAACCTGAGAAATTGCTTTGAAAACAATGAACATTTTGTGTAAGGAGGCAGCAAACCCTGACTGTGGCTGTGCTGGATGGCTCCCCGTGCTCAGCAGAGTGTGGGGAAAGGCACAAAACGTGTCCTGGGCTCATTTTGGGTTTGAGGGAGGCAACTGATCCCCAAATACACACCAGGAGCCTTGGACAGGAATGACAAATTCAGCTTTCACAGTGATCTGGCTCTTCCTGGTGCAGGAGCCTCAGCTCCTCATCAAACCAGCCTCAACCAACCACAAATGGGTTTTTCAGTCCTCCAGGAACCTTTCTGAGAGGGGTTTTTATTCAGATTTTCAATGCTTTTTATCTGTTATTGCTATTTGCCTGATGTTCTCTGAAATTAAATCCCACAATTTCACCCAAATGGCAAAATTTAAATCTTGAGTTTGGTTGAGAATTAAAGAATTCCCAGACAGGTTTGGGTTGGAAAGGACCTTAAAAATCATCTCATTCACCCCCTGCCATGGGCTGGGGCACCTTCCACTATCCCAGGGTGCTCCAAACCCCTTCAACCTGGCCTTGGGCAACTCCAGGGATGGGGCAACCACAGCTTCTCCTCACCATAAAGAATTTATTCCATGTATCAAACCTAAATTTCCCTTTTTCCAGTTAAAAAAAAAACAACCAAACCCCAAACAAACAAACAAACAAACAACAACCCCAAAAGAAACAAACAAACAAAAAAACCCCAAAACCCCAAACCAAACACCAAAAAAACCCCAACCCAAAAGTCAAATTATCTGCTAAGAATTTTCCCTAACAAATTTAACTCCCAATCATTTTTTAGGAGAGGAAAGAAAGATAAAGAAAGGTAAAGGAATGGGGCAAAAATTGAGAAATCAGAACTGAGGGTTTGTAACCTGCAGTGCTGAGGTGTGTGATGGATGGGGAGAGAAACAGACACTTAAATTTGGGCTCATCAAAGAATGTTCATGGGGCTGTAATTCAGGCCCAGGAAGGATTTCTGAGGTTTGGCTGCAGCCAGATGAAGTTTCACCGGGGAACAGCCACGGAAAGGATCTGGTTTAATGCTTAAATGGGAAGTGGAGGAGCCAAGAGTCTGGCAGGATGTCTAAGAGCTCATCATCATCATCATCATCATCCCAGGGGGACAGGGACAAGCTGCTCTTGTTTTGTCCCCCAGTGCCATTTGCAGGGACTGACTTTGGTCAGGACCTGCTTCATGGTCTGCATCAGGCAGAGGAGATGAAAATACCTCAAAAAGTGCCTGTGCACAGACACAGGAGCTGAAAACACCTCAAAAGGAGCTAAAAAAGACCCCAAAAGTGCCTGTGCACAGGTAGAGGAGCTAAAAAAGACCCCGAAAGTACCTGTGCACAGGTAGAGGAGCTGAAAACACCCTGAAAGTGCCTGTGCACGGGCAGAGGAGCTGAAGAAACCCAAAAAGTGCTTGTGCACAGGCAGAAGAGCTGAAAAAACCCCAAAAGGAGCTAAAAAGACCCCAAAAGTGCCTGTGCACACACAGGGGAGTTGAAAAGACCCCAAAAAGTGTCTGTGCAGGGGCAGAGAAGCTGTAAACACCCCAAAAGCGCCTGTGCACAGACACAGGAGCTGAAAAAGACCCCAAAAGTGCCTGTGCACAGGCAGAGGAGTTGAAAAGACCCCAAAAGTGCCTGTGCAGGAGCAGAGGAGCTTAAGAAGATCCCGAAAGTGCCTGTGCACAGGCAGAGGGGTTGAAAAAACCCAAAAATTGCCTGTGTACAGACATAGGAGTTGAAAACACCCCAAAAGTGCCTGTGCACAGACAGGGGAGCTGAAAAGACCCCAAAGATCCAAAAAGCCCCCAGAAGTGGCTGTGCAGAGAGGGGAGATGTGAGGGCTGAGGGCTGCTCTCACCACCAAGTATCAGCTCCATCCCCCACCCGCCTCCCACACACAACTCGAAATAACCTGAAATAATTTATTTAAGTGTGTCTGGATTGCAGTTACGCCTTCAGTGACTTAAAGGGCCGACATTTCACTCAGGAATAAAGGTGGATTTTCCATTCTTTGAGGGGAAGCATCGCTCCTGCACCCCATTTCCTGAGTCTTTCTGAGAGCCTGGCAGCGCTCAGTGGATTGAACTCCAGGCTGCTGCCTCATCACCCTCATTAACAGAGAGAAAACCACGGCACGAATGGGCTCAGCAGCTAAACTTAGCACACAGTAATTCAGAGAGAGAACAAGAGATAATTCTCCCATCCTGAGTATTAGAAGGGAAAAAAAAAAACACAATAAAATTACATCTCATCTTCCTTCTGCTCCTGTTGTTTTGTTGCCTCAGGCATCGTCTTATTCTTTTTTTTTATTTTTATTTTGTGGATGATAATACATTCAGGGCGAAGAGTTAAGCAGAAATATTTGTGGCAGAATGGTGGGGACAGGGCTCAGAAAGGAGGAGTAGGAGGAAGCACACGCAGGGAAATTTGGTGTTGGAATTATCCAGCCTGGCTGGGGATGGAAGCATCTGACTGAGTCACATTATGAATGGCATTAACGTGGTGAAGAGTTCAGAGCTCTGCAATTGTCTCTCCTTTTCTCCAAAGAGTTTTGCTGTGACAACAGCCTGGTCCAGCTGCTTCCAGGGCATTCTGATTTTCATGTATTTAGCGTATCAGTAGCTATAATTTGGGTTTTATCAGCAGAGTGATGCATTATCAACAGAGTTCAACATCCTTGAACGTGTTTTGTTTTTGTTGTAAATGGGCTCCACTCATTCTGACCTTGCAAACGGGCAGGAGAGCTGATAAACCCAAGGTTTTGCTGTTTTTACCACTGCATCATGACTGAGCTGTGAGAGAGAAAAGGAGCTGAAGGAGCCACCAAACTCCTGTGGTGGGTTCTGTGCTTGGTCAGGGCAGGACAGCCCAAAACAAGGAGAGGATTCCAGCTCATGCTTTTGGCACAGTTTTCCCCATCCCCCTGAACCATTTAGGTTAGAAAAGACCTAAAGTGAGAGCACTGAGTCCAATCCTTCCCCCAGCCCTGCCAGGCCACCACTGCCCATTGTCCCCAAGTGCCACATCCACGGTGACTCCTGTCATTCCATCTGCTCCCTTCTTCTGCCCCCATGAGTGGATTCAACCCATGATTTAGTGTGTGGCATCCACCCAGGGCTTGGAAAAAACTCTCTTTAAGGCCTTTCCCAACCCAAACCATTCCCTGGCTCCGTGATTCTGGAGCAGGCACAAGCCTGGGGTGCACGGGGGGAACACAATTCCCCTTGGCCTCGTGGGATGTGACATTTTGGGGAGACCTGCCCTGGGAGCGTTTCCTCCTCACAGCTGAGTAGGAAACATTCAAAGAACCACTTCCTGCCCTGCCAGATGAAAGTTGCTGTGAGTTTTGCATTTCTCTGAGCCCCCGACAGACTCAGCAGAGAGCAAACAGCGTGTGCTACCAGAGGGAATCTCCTGATCCTTAAAACACCATCTCCTGTTTAGAGAGCAAAAAACCTCAATTCCATCCCCCGAGCTGACAACTCCCAACAACACAACCCCCCTAAGACAAACCCCAGAGCTCCTCACTGCTGAGGAGTCCCAGAAATGCTCTTTTAAAGGCACAACACCTGAGCGGGGTGTGAGCTCACAGTGCAGCTCTGGAACAAAGCTGGAAGGAAGGAGCCCCAGCAGCTCAGAGCCTCATCCTGCCTCCACTCCCCTTCCTCGGTGGCAGATGGCAGCTTGGCAGGGGTGTGAAATCTGCTCACAACTAACGGGGTGTTGTTTGCTTGGAGTGCTCCATCCTTTTTTTTTTTTTTCCACGGGAACAAACCATCCCCTCTTCCCTAAAACTCAGCAGTCAAGAGACTAAAATGTGACTGGGGGTAAGAGAGAATTTTAAATAAATGACACCACCTACGCCCCCTCTCAAATAAATAAACAGGGCTGTTTACTATGTTTTCTGGTGTCTTTTGTCAGTTTTAGAGCTGAACCCCGTGTGCTGCTCACAGGATGAACAGGAATGCTGGAATGGGCAGGGGGGGAGATGCCCTGACTTCCTTCAGGAGCTGCTGTTTGTTCAGAGGATGAGGCACAATCCCTGCCCTGAAGTGCTCACAGCTTAAACAGAGGGGGGAATAAACACTCCACGGGACAGAGGATGGAATAAACCATCTTTGGGACCTCTTAACTCCTAGACAAAGTGTTGTGCAGCTCTCAGGTGTTGTTTTATTAAGTTTTCCGCTCCCAAAGCCGTGTAGGTTTGTGCAGCAGCACCATCATTTTGGATTTTCCCTTTTGCCATAAGCCTGGCCGTGTCTGGGAGGACCCAGTTGCCTGACAGGCCACCAAGGAGGCAAATCCAGGATGGAAATGAAAGCCAAGCTGGAAGCAGGAGCTCGCAGCACTCTTAGGGACAGGGAGATTGGGGTTTGGAGAGGACACCCAACTCTGTCACCCCCAAGGTGACACCCTAATCACACCATGCTGTGAAATGCCCTGAGGTTTTTGCATGAAAACACTCTTTTTTTCCCAGTGGAATTGTTGTTAAAAATAAGCAGAGGGGCTTTCAAACCCCCAGTTACACACACACACACCCCAGGCCCGGTGTGAGGTGTGTGCAGGATGTGTGGCTGAAGGCTTGGGCGGGGGGGAACCAGTGGTGATAAAATTGCCTGATCTTTGGTCACTCACATGACTCTCAGCCCCTGAGCTGAAAGCTGAGACCTGTTTGTGTGACTCTTTTTCCATCCCGTCAGCAGCTGAGCCTCCTGTCGGCCCCGACCACTGCACCTGCTCAGGGCTGAACCCCCAAAAGCTGCTCAGCCTCCAAGTGACCCGTGCTCAGATGGGATCCTGCCCTCCCAGGCCTGCAGGGAGGAGTTCTGGGTTCAATCCCAGCAGCTGGTGTGTGTTTGGTTGCAGAATAAAGGTTCACTCATCATGAATGTGCAGATCTTCACCATCAAAGTGAAGATGGGTGGAGCCCTCATCTCCACAGCCCTGCTGCTGTCACTGGACTTTTTGGCCTCTCATGATTTTCTGTGCGCAGGAGCATCTGCTGATGGCAGGGAGAGGGTTCTCTGTAGATCTGAGAAACGCTCTTAGAACACCTGGTTTTATTGCAAGGGTCGTGAGTAAAAGGGCTTTGCCTTCAGCCACCAGCCTGTCGGCCCCGACCGCTGCACCTGCTCAGGGCTGAACCCCCAAAATGCTGCTCAGCCTCCCAGTGACCCGTGCTCAGATGGGATCCTGCCCTCCCAGGCCTGCAGGGAGGAGTTCTGGGTTCAATCCCAGCAGCTGGTGTGTGCAGAATAAAGGTTCACTCATCCTGAGCGTGCAGATCTTCACCATCAAAGTATTTCTGCCCCATCTGGGTGGAGCCCTCACCTCCACAGCCCTGCTGTTGTCCCTGGACTTTTTGGCCTCTCATGATTTTCTGTGTGTAGGACCAGCTGCTGATGGCAGGGAGAGGGTTCTCTGCAGACCTGAGACACTGTGAGAACACCTGGTTTTATTGCAGGGTCGTGGGTAAAAAAGACTTTGATTCAGCCACCAGCCTGGGCTGAAGGGATGCCCCAAAGAGAGAGGGAGGAGGGAGCAAGGGGCAGGAGTAACAGGACAAGGGGTAAGAGCAAGAGGGTAAGAGGTCAGAGAGTGAGGTCCTTGTTCCAATCCATTCCATCTCCTTTTGTGTTGAATACTCTAGTTTACAGTGACCAACCAGTGCAAGATACAAAACCTACAGACTTTGCACACAGCCCATGAGAACTGCTGTATTACCATATCACTCTGTATTCTAAACTCTAAAGACCACTCTCTTATCTACCTTTTCCCTGATACCTTGGGGGACTACACCCTCGAGTCCCTTGGTGTCCCTTTGTTTTCTATCCCTCAACCCATGTCCAGTTAATCACTGTCTTCCTCCCTGCCACGATCACATCTCAAAGCCCAACTTTCATTTCTATTTCACTCACAGGTTTTATATGTTTATAACCTCTTGCCAAGCAATCACATCTGCGAGCTTTTCCTGTCTCACCTCTCCCAACATCTGTGATCAGGGAGAATCCTCTTGCCGTGGATGTGCTCTGAAGGCAGAGGGGGGAAGGCTGTGCTCACCTGGCTGAGCTTTCTGCTCTCAAGTCTGGGGACAAATGAACAAACAAAAGAGGCACCAAGTGCCTGGAAGGAGTTTTCCCACCCACGTAGATCTGCCACCGAGTGAGAGCCCAGCTGTTCAGTGCTCTCAGTCACCTCTGGAGGCCGTGACCTTCCCTTCCAGGTCGCAGGAAATGTGGTGGCAGCGATCCCAGCCCTGTCACAGCCTGGCCCAGGCTCAGCTGCAGCTCCATTTACTGCGGGGATGATGCTGAACCCCTTCCAGCTCCCTGCTGGGGCAGGTGTCAGCTCACAGGGGGCTCCTTTCTGCTGGAGAAAGGGGCACAATTTCCTCCCCATATTCCTGTATTGCTTCCCCTCCACTTCCAGTTCACTGTTATCACCATCCAAGAACAAGCTCAGCTAAGAATCCAAGGAATTAAACACTGGGATTTGCTTGTGTCAAACTGCACCTGCTGCCTTGGGGAGGCTGAGCTGGAACAGAGACTGGGCAGAGCTGGAGAATAAAGTAGAGATTTATTGAAAGGCCTTTAAGGTTCACCTTGGGCAGGGCAAGAGCCTGGCCAGGGCTGCACCCAAGGGAGACCCAAAATGGTCACAAAATGGACCCAAAATGGTCACAAAAATTGATGACCGGTCACGAGGTCTCACACTTTTATAAGTTTTGGTCCATTTGCATATTGGGGTTTAATTGTCCAATTCCAGCTCCAGGCTGTGAGGTCCCATCCTTCTTCTTTTCTCTCTTCAGCCCACCCTTGTTTGTGCTTTTGGGCTGAGAGTTGTCCTTGGTGTGCAGCAGGACAAGGATTTGTTTTGTGTCCCTGCTGTGTGCAGAGCTGAGTGACACTGACTGTGAGCTCAGAACCTGAAATACACCAAAGCTCCAACTCAAGGCATCCCACCAGGCCTCTGTAAACTGGTTTATAACTCTGTTCATCCCAGGGCTGGCTCACAGCAGAGCCTCACGACTGCTCTGCCTGATAATGGCTCGTTCCTGCTCTTGCTGGGTCATTTCTGGGGTGTTCCATCCATCCAGGCTGAGCTCAGAGTATGTCACAGTGAGGTGTGACACGGCTGTGCTGGCAGCCAGGAGAACAGGGGGTTCTGGGCAGATAAGACTCACACACTGACATGTTAAGATAATTTTTTTTAAAATCTGAAAAGGAGAAGGGGGATTTCCCACTTCTGCTAAATGCCTTTTGGCTCACCATCAAGAGGGAATTCAACTCAGCAATACCCACACCAACATCTTGCTTGCTGTGACTTGTGCCCTCAGATCTCTCCTTTTCCTTCAAAAACCAGCAAGGTTGAACTCTAGATTTTAAACTTGTTATGATTTAATTACAAGGCACATCTCTGCTCCCATTGATTTCATGTGTCTTTGCAATGTTATCTTTGAAATCTGCATTACACTCCTGCCCTCAGCCTCAGGAGATGCCCAGCCCAGATGAACCATGGTTAATCCTTCCTGAAAGGCCAGGGTTTAAATCTATCTGACCCAACTGTCAAAACTCACACTAAATTAATAACTAAATGCATTTAAAAGAGTTAAAGCCTTGCCTGTGCTTTCCCCAAGGTCTCCCAATAAAAATAAAAGAGCAGCACCCACACGAGTGTGTGAGGAATAGAGGAGTTGGATATCTTGGGGGAGAGAGGGAAAGCAGAAATTTGAATTTATTTTACCAGTAAAACTCAGTCCTCTCTGCTGAACCAGAACTCAGGTTTGGATGCTTCTACATGTGGCTTAAGGCACCAAAAATAAAAGCTCAGGAGCTTTGGGCTTCCTCTGGAGCTGGTGCAGATCTTTATTCAGACAACCCGAGATCTGAGCTTGAGAGTTTTTGTGCTTAAAACCAGAAGCAAACACTTCTTTGAAGCTGCTGCAGTGAGTGGTGGGACTTACTGGCACACGTTGTGATTAAAGACAAATGCACTCAGAAAGAGAAATTGAATTAGCATTGGCCAACAGAAACGTTAATAAACGTGCAAAGGTGACATTTTATTCATCAAGCTCCTACCAGTGTGGTCAGCAAGACTTAGAAATACATTTTAGGGCAGGTTTGTGTTTCCAGTGGCACATAATTTCCTCGGGGCTGAATCATCTCACCCCACAGCCCCTCCACGATAATTCACTGGGTGATTAAGATGCACTTTTTCAGTTTTATTACGTGATGTTTGTCATCAGTTCTTCACGTTCTTTTTTCCAAACCAACGAGCTCTCATGGTTTCTACTTCTAAATTCTGATGGTTTGTGCTATAGAGAGCGGGGGGAAAAAAATAAAGAAACCAAACCACACATTGGCCACAAATGGCTGCTTAACTTCAAATATTCATCATTGTGACTGTGTGGATAAATGTCTGCATGTGCCTGGATATACAGAGAAAATAGGTATTTTCTGTGTGTTTTTACAACTCCCAGCCCTGAGGAACCTCAGGGATTTTCAGCATTACAGATCTGCTGTGTTTACACGGATTTTCAGCTGCCTCAGGATGCTCTGGAGGAGCTGGAGAGGTGCAGGAGGGCTGCAGGGATGGGAGAAGCCATTTCCTTTCCCTCCCCAGGCTCAGGAGTGCAGGGGAGACAAAGTGCCCCAGTGCTGGGCGCTGAGAGCTTCCCTGGGACTGGGGGGAGGCAGAGCAGGGAGAAAACCCCAATCCCAGGGCTTGGGGGGAAAAACAGACCTCCACTATCTCCTGCCACTCTCTTGTGGCTTGTAGGGGGTTATGGAGATACTTAAAAGTCAGAAGTGAGCCAAGAAACCAGAAGAACATGACTTACAAAAGGTCAGAGCGGTTTGAAAACTTGCACACTTCAAGAGGAGAATTATAGTTCCTCTCCTTTCAGGGTGTCATAAAAAGCCAGGGAGAGGAAGACAGAAAAATCCTGAATTTCAACATTTTTTCACCTAAGGTGGGCCAGCAGCCAAATCACCTGTCACAGGGCAGGGATGTCACAGGGCAGGGCTGTCACCAGAGCAGGGCTGTCACAGAGCAGGGCTGTCACAGAGCAGGGCTGTAACCAGAGCAGGGATGTCACAGAGCTGACCCCAGAAACAAGCACTGCTGGCAGATTTACAGCTCCACAACTCTGACCTTTGCCTCCTGGCCCGAGCAGGAACAGCTTCCTGCTGTGCTCCTGGGAGAGGGAAGGGATGGAAAGCAAGCCAGGGATTGTTTCTGGGATGTGTTCAGTGCTCTGAGCCACCACAGCACGGGGGGTAGGAGATTCTGCAAAAGCAGAGGGGCTGAAAAGGGAAAATATCTGCACAAAGAGCCCAGGGACTTACTGGCACACATCGTGATTAAAGACAAATGCACTCAGAAAGGGAAATTGAAATTAGCATTGGCCAAGCACGGCTGGGCAGTGTTAAGTGGTGGGGAAGAAAGGTGGCCATGTGTTCCCAGTGATGCTGAACGACCCCCCTGGGGGCTCACACTGGCCATGGGCACCTCCACATCTGCTCCTCCTGCCTCCCCAAAGCTCTGCAAAAGTGTCCCGTGGCACGGGGAGCCTGCTGAGGTGACAGTGGCCCCAAGCTGAGCGCTCACAGGGGGTCAGGAGCCTCCTGAAAGCCAAACCAGAAGGTAATTCAGTGCTCTCTGCAAAGTTTAAGCAGTGCCAGCAAACACAGCAGGCTCTGAGGGCTGGGGGACTGGCTTTGTTGGGTGTTTGCTCAGGAACCATCCTGAGAGTGGGGAAATGACTTTGTTCTTAACCAGGCTGTGCTCAGCTTGCTCAGGGAGGCAGAAACAAAATATTCCTTTACCTCAGTCCGTGCCATTCACTGAGATCAATGGCATGTAAATATATGTTTGCATTCTTTCTTAAATCAGAACCTAAAAGTCCTTCTCTGCGTGCCCCAACAGACCCCACTGAGCCCCCAGCACAGGAGACTCATTGTCACCAACCTCTGCAAACATTTCCACCTTCCCTTCCCCAGCCTGGCCTTCTGAGCAGCTGCCAACCCCCTGGCCAGGCTTATCACAATCCCGGAGCTCACTGGGGTATCAGCAGCACACGAGCCAGGCAGGGAAATCAATGCTGAATCCAAGGGAAGGATTCCTGAATGAGGCCACACAAAGGGAAGCTCTGATAGAGATTGATTTTTTGAGAAAGAGGAGCTGCATCTTTGGCTGGGCTTGGTAATGAGTTGTTTAAAGGTAAAGGAAAAAAAAAAAAAGGTGATTGTGGCTGTGCAGAGGGAGCAGGGATGAGGCTCCACCTCTAATGAGGGGAATTGAGAGGGGCTGTGCTGCAGACACAGAAGTGCTCTGCTGATAACGAGGATGAAGAACTTCCTTTGATTATTGCCTCTCATCCCCTATAATGCAATCTGCATCTTGAGAGGAAGCTCTTGTGTGCCACGTCCTCCATGTGGTGAGATGATCTTGGGCAGCAGCATTGAAAGAGAAAGGTTAACCTAAGCAAGGTAGAATATACCTAAGAGAGGTAGAATATGAAGTCTTTTTTGTTTTCCCCCTGAATTATAAGATGCAATGTAACACCACAGGTACAAGAGGAGCCAGTTCAGATATGCAGCCAAATCTGGCCGGCAGGAAAGGGCAGGACTTGGCAGTGAGAGCAGCCAAGACAGTGCTGAGAGAATCCCCAGGACTGAACAGGAGGGGATGGAATCACTCGATGCCTGAACACTTTTAAAAATCCATCCCCACATCACCCCTGAAAACAACCCTAAATTATGGATTAATAGATTCCTATTATTTCTAGAAATAATATTTCCTATTATTTCTATTCCCACCCCAGGCTGTGTGCTCTTGCCTTTGGCCAGAGGACAGGCCCAGCTCAGCACGAGCAGGTGCAGATTTTGGATGCTCCTGTTTCAGCTCTCCAGGAGGGAGGGATGCACCTGGCAGAGCTCACACCCGCCTGCTCTGACAACTGACAGCCAGTTTGGAAACACAGAAGCTGAATCCTTCTGTCCTCGCTGTGGAGGGGGACGGAGATAACACTTCTCACCCTGGGGATGGCACAAAAAGCTGCTGGAAGCTTCTCTGCCTTCCTCACCCCGCCGTGGGAGGCAGAACAGCCCCAGCTCTCCCAGGGCAATGCCTGTGCTCAAACCCTGCTCCTTCACAAGGGGATGAGGGCAGTGAGCAGAGCCAGAGGATGGAAATGCCCATCTCAGAGCAAACAGGATGCGCCAGCACAGCAGAGAAAAAACTCTCCCTGATCAGCGCCCAGGAGGAAATGAAATTCGAGCCGCTGATCCTGATAACCAAAAGTTCTGAGGTCAGTTCTGGTGTGGGATGGCTGTGAGTTCATGGTGACACCAGCACCAGGGCACTCCCAGCACAGCCCCACCCTGCTCTGCGCTGAAAACCAAAACTGGCCTTCCCACCTTGCTCTGCACTGAAAACCAAAATTGGCCTTCCCACCCTGCTCTGCGCTGAAAACCAAAATTGGCCTTCCCACCTTGCTCTGCACTGAAAACCAAAACTGGCCTTCCCACCCTGCTCTGCACTGAAAACCAAAATTGGCCTTCCCACCTTGCTCTGCACTGAAAACCAAAATTGTTCCAAGGCTGTGCTGAGCAACCCCAGTGAACACCACGGGAGCTGCTCATGGGTTTGAACCTGAGCAGCACCTTTGATCCTTTGCCACGTTGGCACCAAAACCCATCCTGTGTTCCTGCCCCGAGGTGGGACCCACATGTGGGGACCTGTGTGGCTGCTGGGAGCGTTCCCTCTGCCCAACTTTGCCCTAAACTTCAAAAACCACGGGAATGTTGATCCCTCAAACATCCCTCAGCACCTCCCAAGCCTGGCTGTGATGCTGCTGATATCCCCTGCTTGTTTTTTCACCACCAGCACCACCAGCAAAGCCACAGCTCTCAGGAGTTTCCACTGCAACCAAAAAAACTTGTCTCTGCTTTGACTCATACCTTGAAGCAAAGGGACAATTATCTAATCACAACACTCAATCCCATTTTTGTAAGCTCATCTACATCGTTCAACCGCTTCAGATACTTCAGTGATTAGAGAGAGATTCCACAAATAAACTGCCTGTGTGCTCCTGACACTCAAAACTAATGTGCTGCAAGCAAGGGGAAGGGAAAGCAGCGTGGAAAAAAGGATTCCTTCCTCACCCGACCCAAGATACCACAAAATTTCATTTCATTACTGAAATGAGAGTCACATCAAAGGCGCTGCAAGGTTTGGGGATGTGCTGCAGCGAAATTGAAATAATATCCAGTGGGTGGAAGGTTGAGGTGGATGCCTGGAACAGCAGCTAATTTCCACCTAAGAGCACATTTTGAGGTTATTTATGGCCTGGTGGCAAATCCAAATCACCCAGCTCCAAACCAACTGCTACCAGAGCCTCTCTTTGTGTCCTCAGGCAAAAAACCCTTAAAACGCTTTCATGCTCAGGGAGGTGTTTAATTTGCAGAGACACTGAGCATCCCTCAGCCAAGATTTCCCAGAGTGGCTCCTGCCTCCAGCCCATCAATCTGGGCTTCCAGAAAGGCCTTGGCCTCCAGACACAGCAAAGCCCTCAGGTTTCATCATTAGTTCCTTCCAGTGAGCAAACCCAAACCCCAGCACACAACTTCCTCCCCTGTGCTGCTAAGTAAGACTTTTAGGGGATTTTTTTTTTGGCTTTTGGTGATCCAAAGGGGAATGCTGCCCTTTTGTGTGGTCCAGACACAACTCCTGTGCCCCATCAGTGTCACAGCTCACATCTTTGATGGATTCATCCTCCAGAACATGTGTGAGACAGGGAGTTACTGCACTCCTGAAGCCAAATTCCATCTTTGATGGATTCATGCTCCAGAATACCTGTGACACAGGGAGTTACTGCACTCCTGAAGCCAAATTCCATCTTTGATGGATTCATGCTCCAGAATACCTGTGACACAGGGAGTTACTGCACTCCTGAAGCCAAATTCCATCTTTGATGGATTCATCCTCCAGAATACCTGTGACACAGGGAGTTACTGAAGCCAAAATCCATCTCTAATGGATTCAATCCTCTAGAATACATGTGAGACAGGAGGTTACTGCGCTCCTGAAGCCAAAATCCATCTTTGATGGATTTGTCCTCCAGAATACCTGTGACAGAGGGAGTTACTGAAGTGAAAATCCATCTTTGATGGATTAATTCTCCAGAATATCTGTGACACAAGGAGTTACTGCACTCCTGAAGCCAAAAATCCATCTTTGATGAATTCATCCTCCAGAATACCTGTGACACAGGGAGTTATTGCCCTCCTGAAGCCCAAACCAGGCAGACCCTGCCCTTGGAGCTGCTGTGGCTCCAAGGACCAAGGAAGATGCTTCCTCTGGGCTGGTGGCTCACTTGTGTCATTCATTTCAGCTTCCTGTGAGCTCTGAGAAGGTTTTCAAGTGACTTTTTTGCTGTCAGAAAGGCTAAAACAGCCCCTGTGAGTGTCCTCCCCACTCCCATAGAATTATGAGAGGGTTTGGGGTGCTGGGTTTGGGTGCTGTGGCACTCCCTGCTCTCATCCCTCCCCAAGCCTGCACAGCCCCCCTGGCTGTGACATCTCTGCCATCCTTCTCCCCCAAAACAGTAAATATGTAAAATTCCTGAGCTGTCATGCAGGGAAGCTCCATGAGACCTCCTGGAAAGCAGCAGTGGCAGCAGCTCCAAGGAGGATTTTATCTCCATTTGTGAGCTGAGGGAGGGGATATTAAGGCACGGCAATCCTGTTCCCATGCTCTGTGATCCCAGAATTTGCTCCCAAACCTAGCCCTGGCCTCAGGCTCCTTTGGGGATGACACATTTCTGTGAAATAATCTTTATTTTTCCCCCAGGGGCAGCCTCGGCCCTGCCCTCTGCAGCAGATGGGCCTCTCTGAACACCCAGAACCAGCAGAGAAATCAGCAGCTGCTCCCCTGGAGCTGCCCAGGAGGAGAAGGAAAGGATCTCAGCAGGTCCCTGTGCCCTTGGTCAGGCTGAGTCACAGCAGGAACCTGCCAGGACACAGCCAGGGTGAGGAGCACAGGGTGATGATGCACAAGTTCCTCTACATGGGATGCACTTCCAGAGGAGTCACGGGCTGTGCCAGCAAAAGCTGGTAAATTTTAGCAGGAATATGTGATTTCTGCATCATCCTTCCTTCCCTGGAATCATCTTTCCCTCCCTGGAATCATCCTTTCTTCCCTGGAATCATCCTTCCTTCCCTGCAATTCCCCAGGGGCTGAAAGGGTTTTGATCTAAGGGAGGATGAGCAGCTTTGGGGCAGGAAGGGGAGGAAGATGGGAAAGATCTTGGAGGAGCACAGGGTGATGATGCACAAATTCCTCCATGTGGGATGCACTTCCAGAGGAGTCACGGGCTGTGCCAATAAAACTGGTAAATTTTAGCAGGAATATGTGATTTCTGCATCATCCTTCCTTCCCTGGAATCATCCTTCCCTCCCTGCAATCCCCAGGGGCTGAAAGGCTTTTGATCTAAGGGAGGATGAGCAACTTTGGGGCAGGAAAATGGGAAAGATCCCCAAAGCCAGGGTGTTTGCAGGGAGTTAAATCCTCTCTGTGACAGCAGCTTCTTTGGGAATCTGGGTGATGAAATGAAGGCTCACCTTTCCATGCCAGTAAAAAATTGAGAAACCAGGAAATTCCAGGGGCAGCAGGTCATTTTCCCCCCTGCAAATCACACTCTTTGTCACCAAATCCAAGCAGCACTTTGCAATCCCCCCAGGCAGCAGCTTCCAGGTTGGTGTGAGGGGCTCTGGCTGTGCAGCTCAGCCCACACAGGCCCCAAGACAGGGATGAACTGGGGGCTGAGCAGGGCAGGGGAGGGATCCCCCTGTGTTTATGGTGTCCTGGAAGGCAGAATCACCCTCTCTGTGCCCCTCCACAGTGTGGGGTCCCTCCTGACTCAACCTCTGATGAATTTGAGAGCCAAATAATCAGGGTTCTGCCTGGACAAGCAGGACTGTGTCCCCCAGCTGCAGGCAGAGAGCTGGAGTCACTATTTATAAAACACTCCACTGTCCCAATACACAAAGTGCTGTAAAACACCTGAGGTTTTTATCCTCCTTCCCAGAGGCTTTGGTGCTGACTTTTTTTTTTTTTTTTTTTTTTTCATTCCCTGAGTAGTATAAAATGCCCATTTCTCTGAAGGGAACTTTGCTGGCAATAAAAGTCGGGTTATTTCTGGGGAAGATGCTCAGCTGCTGTGTGTTATTATTGCTCCCACAAAGGAAATGGGGCTGGGCTGATTTACACTGCTGGAAGGCTTTGCCTCTCAGAGCATCAATGTATTTATGACACAGCGATGGAGAGAGAGGAAAAGGAGCAGAAATGTGATTTGTAAGGTGCAGCTGTAAACTCCATTCACTCCCAGGCTTGCTCCTGCTGCCCGTGGAGTGCTGTGACTGTGAACCAAGCACCAAATCTGGGTTAGCTGGAGATTTCTCTGAATGGAGCCTGGGAGAAGTGGCTGATCCCTGGCTAATAAATTGTGATCTGACACTCACTGGGGCTTGGCAGCTCCTCTCCGAGGGAAATATCGATTGTGAGGCAGAAATCCAATATAATTGCGGGACAAGGGAGCAGGACACCATTGACACCACTTAGAGCTGCACTTGTGGAGAGCCCTTGGTCTCCAGTGGATGGCAAATGTTAATTAAGGTGCTCTCTCTGGCATCAGGAGCCTCCATGGATTGTCTCAGGCTGCATTTTTCTGTCTGTAAAATGGGAATGGTGCTCAGCTGGGAGTAGCTGTTCCTCGTGCAGCTGTGGGTTTAACTGGCTGTAACCACTGGGGAAAAAAAGGGATTTTGGAGGCAATGATGGGATCAGGGCCTGGCTGCTTCCTTCCTTCTCCCCATCCTCCCCTCTGGAGGCTTTTTCTGGCTCCTCTTTAGTGTCAGCTCCTGCAGCAGGGAGGATGTTTGCCTTTCCTCCCTGCACAACGGGGCTGGGGGACACAAAAATCAGGTGTCTGCTCACAGGGAGGGGAAAATCATCACAGGGGTTTCATCTCTGCACCAGCTCAGGGCTTCAAATTTGCATCACGAAACTGCAAATGGCTCTGGGTGAAATGGGGAACAGCTCAGAAAGAAAAGAAGAGCTGCACCAGCTCATTTATTTCAGGTCTCTCCAGTGCCATTTAATGCCTGTTTGGGTGGGAATGTTGGGGACATTCTTGGTCTCAGGCACTGCAGAATGTGCTGAGGGGCTGGGCTGAATTAGCCCTTTAATGGGATGAGTCGTGGAGGAACTCACTGCGTTTTGTTGAGCACAAGGGAAAGAATATAGTCATTTTTTACACATCAGGAGTTGAGAAATCTCCTTAAAACACCCCCAGCTCTACACTGGCAAATGATGTCACAGTCAGCAGCCCCAAATGATTAATTAACAGCCATGGAGGGCACAGCATCAGCAATACCCCATGAAAGGGTGGAAAGTGGCACTTGGGTTGTGTTTGATAAATGTACAGGGGGATGGTGAAGCCTTGGGCAGGCTGAGCTGGAACAGGGACTGGGCAGAGCTGGAGAATAAAGTAGAGATTTATTGAAAGGCCTTTAGGGTTCACCTTGGGCAGGACAAGAGCCTGGGCAGGGCTACACCCAAGGTGGACCCAAAATGGGCACAAAATGGTCACATCGTGGTGGTTTTTTTTTTTTTTTTTTTTTTTTTTTTTTTTTTTTTTTTAAGTTTGGTTTTTTAGGGTTTTTTTTCCCCTCCTTTTCACTGCTCTCCATCCTCAGCCTTTGTGCACAACCAGGACTTGGTAGGGACAGAAAAAAACCCTGGGACTTTTCTGTTTGGGTGTATTTCCAGAGGGGCTGAGCAGCCCAGCCCCTGGTGGAGCACAGAGGCTGCAGAGAGCCCTGGAGCTGGAACCCAAACCCTGGCAGCTGCTGGAACAGCTCCTTTGATGACTCTGCTTGTTGAGGATAATTAGCCTGGTGCAGCACAGACACACACACGGATGTCTCTATTCTTTCTGCACTTGCACAGCACATGCTGGGAATCCACGATCAGCTCTTAGTTTAAAAACCCAGGGCAGTGTTTTTGACTCTGAGCAAAACCTGAGAGTCCAAATTCCCTCTCAAAAGTGACTTAAAACCACAAAAGGAGCCAGCAGGGTTAGCACTTGATATTTAAAACCACCACGTTTTTAGGGGGTTTTTAATTTCTTTTTTTTTTTTTTCTCATGATCTTTCAAAGAATGGAATTCCCCTCTGACTTCTGCCAGTCTTAGGGCTTGCAGATTCTCCTGAGCACAGGCTGCTCCATAGGGAAGTGGCAGCAAAAATCCAGGGAGGAACTTCCAGAGGGTTTTACAAGGGCAGAATTCTGTAGGAAACAACCCAAGGGCCTTACAAGGGGTAGAATTCTGTAGGAAACAACCCAAGGGGTTTGGAAGAGGCAGAATTCTGCAGGAAACAACCCAAGGGCTTTACAAGGGGCACAATTCTGCAGGAAACAGCCCAAGGGGGAAGGAGAATCAGCATTTAATGCCAACAGAGCTCCATTCAAATCTTGAAATCCTGAGCTCCTCCTGGCCACTCTTTGTCTTGAACATCTCATCAGTGCATTTGAACTGGCTCCTGACAGGCCTGGAGATAAGTGAAGAGAAAGAAAAGGGACAGAAAAGATAACACTGGGATCTGTTTCCCTCGGAGCTGATAAAAAGCTTGAAAGAGGAGTTGTGTCCTGAGGATGGAGTTTCTGACTGCCAGAGGCTTGGACACAGAAGAACAGAGCAGTTTTTCAGGCTCCCTCAGTGATATGTGAGGTCTGGGCTGCACTCTCTGAGCTCCTCTCCTTCCCAGAGCAGAGGGCAGGATCAAGTTCAGGACCTTGGCTCCCGGACAAGGAAATCATCAGAGGGACGGAAGCCCAAGGAAATGTTTTCTTGTCACCATGTCATTTTAATAGCAAAACAAACCAAGTGCTCAGGGACCAGGAAACTCTGTGACATCTCTGTCAGCGTTTGCCAAAGCCAGAGAGCCTTGAAAAGCCCATCTCAGCCACCCAGGGAATGATGCTCAAACTCTCCAACACGAGCTCCCAGTGCAGAGTGGGGTGTGCAAAGAGGAGTTTGCTCTTTGTTCTTCTCCCTGAACACACACCAGCAGCTCCTTCTCTGGGCCAGCCAGTCCTGCAGGGGCTCCCTGACCTTGGCTGGGCAATCTTTGTGCAGGGCTGCTCTGTCCTTAAACCCTTTCCTCGATGTTTGTGGCAGAAATGTTTTCTCTGTGGATATCAGCCTGGAATATCTGATTGTCAGCTTTGATTAATGGCATTTCTGTGTCCCTTTCATTAATGGCACTTCTGTGTCCCTTCGACAAATGGCACTTCTGTGTCCAGCATCCTGAACCACCAGGTAACACCAAGCACTGCTGCTGCCCTTATCAGTTTACAGTGTGATCTTATCACAGGAAGGACTCTTTTGCTGAGGAGATAAGAGGTGTCCCTCCCTCTGAAAGTGTTGTACCATGTCATGGAAATTGTTGTTCAAGTCTTGTCCTGAATGGACTGAAACTCTACAGATTCAGGTGCAAGTATCAGCCTGGCCATAGATTTGATATCTCAGCCTCTCTGTGACTCAGTTTTCAGAGTACACTGTGGAAATAAAGAGCTCTTTGTGGTTTATCAGTTTGGATCTTTAAAGTGAGGAACTGTCTCATGGAGATCCCCCCAGCCCAAACACACTGGAACAACCTGACTCCTGCAGGAATCAGCTCAGTCCCACAGCAGAAATCTGCAGCACAGCCAATGGAAAAAAAAAAAAAAAATAAAATCCATGTGCAGAGCAGGCACAGGACTGAGCTCCAACTGGATTTTCTGAAGATTTCCTCCAGAGCACCTGCCTGGCAGCTGCTGCCTCATCTCACAGTGCCTGTCCTGTAGAGCTGCTGGGTCCCCTCCAGCACAGAACTGCTCTGAGCTTCAGAGCTGACCCAGGAACTGCAAATCCCAAACCAGAGCAGTTCAGAGCTCCAGTCCCATCCCCTAAACCCCAACATGAGCTGAGAGCAGAGAACCCAGGCCTCAGAGCTGACCCAGGAACTGCAATTCCCAAATCAGAGCAGTTCAGAGCTCAGACTGTTCCAATCTCATCCCTAAACCCCACTGAGAGCTGAGTGAGGGACCCCAGGCCTCAGAACTGGTCCAGAAATTGCAACACACAAACCAGAGCAGTTCAGAGCTCAGACTGCTCCAATCCCATCCCCTAAATTCTGATGTAAACCCCACTGAGAGCTGAGTACAGGGAACCCAGGACTATAACACACAACCCAGAGCAGTTCAGAGCTCCAATCCCATCCCCTAAACCCTGATGTAAACCCCACTGAGAGCTGAGTACAGGGAACCAAAGCCTTCCCAAAGGAGCCCCTCCAGAACTTCTCTCTCTGTCACCATTTGGGAACAGGTCCCAAACCCTCCCCTTGGGAACCCAAATATCCACGGGCAGGGCTGGAAATGAAAGTGTTTTGCTCTGCCACACAATCCACAGCTCTGTCTGGAGTGATCAGCTTTAGGGGAAGCTTTTCCCTAAGCCCTTGTGGCTGCAACATCTGGATTTTCCATTCAAGACTTCATGATTTCCTCCAGTGCTGCTAAACTTGGAAATCCCTTTCAAACGGAGCCTCCCAAGCTGCTGCTTCCAGCAAGATTTCTTCCCCTGGGATGTGCTTTCCCTCCTTGCCCTGGGCCAGCACCAGGCACTGGGAATCAGGAAAATCCTTCAAATGGGGCTGTTTTGGGGCTGGCTCTTTGCAGCAGGATGAATTTCAGCCAGGAGCATTTGCAGAAAATAAATACCCTGAAGGCAAAGCCGTGAAGGAAAGGAAACCTCTTGAAAACTGACAATGATTTTGCTGCCATGCAATAATTTCCCAAATCCAGAGGAAGAAGCGACTCCCAGCCTTGCTGGGCTTGAAATCCCGAGATGTTGCTAAGTCTGTTACTAAGCAAAACATGTCTTAGCAGGCTGAAATCCCTCTCAAAACACCACAGCAGCTTTTGGTGTTTGTAAACTGCATTTCAGCTTCGTTCCTTCGACAATAATGAAACCTTTAATACTTGTAAATAATGGAACCTTTAATACTCGTAAATTCTCGTCGTTTCTGAGAAGGCAAATCCAAGTCAGGCAGGTTTTCTCCAGGTCCAGGAGAATTAATTCCTCCCCAGGCCATGAGCACAGAGTTAAAGCCTTTTCCAGGCCCACAGGAGGGGAAGGAACATCCATGTAGTGCTGGAAAGCTTTGCCACCTGTGTCGTCTCTTCTGCTTATCACAGACAGCACAGTGACAGAAAAAAGGCACAATATCTCTAATTTAAGTGTTCTGGTTCTGGGCAGTGATTTCCCCAGCCTGGGTAATGGCAGGGACCAGGGAATTATCTTCATTTTCTTAGGCCTGGATCTCTTCTGAAAAATCAGCTCAGAGTTGTGTGCAGCAACTGAAACATCTTAAATTTTATACATTTTTATTTCCATGCACATATATGAACCCAGAATTAAAACAAAGAAAGAAGGATTATTTTTAATTTTTTTTCCTCTCATGCTGAAATTTTGACTTTCTAGTTTTGAGGATAAATAAAGAGCTTTGCTTTTGTGGAAATAAAATAAACTCCTCTGGTTTCAGACGAGTTTAAAGGCTGACATGAAACTTTTAAAAACGTGCAGATTCAGGAGCCACATTGATTTCTGCACTGTGAAGGATAAACAAGTTTCATTAATTCAAGTCTGGTCAAAGGTCTTCTTTCATCCTGAATGAAACTGCAGTCCATCACTAATATTTTTTTTTTTCAATTTTAGCCTTTTATAGACACATTATGGATTTTTTTTTTAATTGCTTCTACATGCCCAGGAGTTTTAAGTGATCCCCTGTGGTTTTGATGGCCTGTAAATGACTTTGTGCTTTTCTTCTCTCTCCTCTCAGGGATCTACAGGGATTATAAACAACACTGAGAGGTGCTGGCAAGCAGATTGGGAGACAATTAGGTGGAACCACTGATGGGAGGTTCATAACAAGATGATAAATAATATCTTAGAGCAACTGGGAAATAATAATTGCATCAAATCTCTTCCTGGAGGAATCCTTTTGTTGTCTTTAGGGCATTGAAGCACTGGGGGGTTGATGAGACCTTCGTGTGAAATGTTTTTCTTGGTGCCCAAATTGCAAAATGGGAATTTTAACATCACCTTTGCCTTCCTTGCTTGCTCCAACCAGAGTCTGCTGGGCCTGGGGACAGCCTGTGGGGGCAGACAGTACGTAATCTAATGGGCTAATTGCAGAATAAAATAATAACAATAATGGCCCTGTGCTGGCACAGGAACAGCAGCTCGTGGTGCTGCTTCAGAGGGATGACACTGAAGGGTAAAAGCTCCCAGCAGTGGTTTCAACATCACCCTGGGATTCAGAGGAGCCCTGGACTGAAGCTGGTGCTGAAGAAGGAAAATAGAAGGATTTGGGCCAAAAAAATTCTTTAGAGGGGACAACAGGGAGAAGCTCCAAGGTCTGGGTGTGAGCTGTGGGACAGTGACACTGGTGCAGAGCCAGGGATTTCAGGGGTGTCTCAGCTCAGACAGGAAGGACACATCCCTTGATGGGCCCCTCATCCCTAATCCCCCATAACCCACCTGTAGGATGGACAAATCGAGGCTTTTTTAGACCCCCTTGGTGTGACCCCCAAGGTCCATGGCAGTTTTGCTTTTGCTCCCTGACATCCTCTCTTGGTTCCTGCCTGGCTCAGCCCAATTTCTCCCCTCACTGAACCATCCAGCAACACCTGGAAATCACACTCAGCCTTTCACCTTGGATTATTTTAACACGTAATTTTAATAACATAATATCTATTCAGGGTAAAGCTGAAAACCAGGCAATGAGGGTTCACCCTGGGATCTCACTCCTCAATCCCACCCTGGAAATTGTGATTCCAGCCCAGCCCTGTGCCTGTGACCCTGGTGCTCTCTGAACCCTGCCCCAAACAGCCCCCCAAGAGCCAGGAGGGCTCTGTGGCAGCAGCCAGGGGGTTTGGTGACATGCCTGACAGACTTGTCTGACAACTCGGAGGTTTGTTTTGCATAAACCACCCAAACAGATGGTCACCACCACTTTTAAGTACCAGCCTGGCTCGTGTTTTGTGTGCACAGAACTGAAATCCTGATTCACTGAATTCCCTGGCTCCTGCTGGAACTGGGGCTTTGAGGCAGGAGACGGAGGTGGGAGAGTTTTGCAGGGAAAACCCACAAGGGTTTTAAGGTTATTTCTCCATCTCTGGCAGGGAGAGGATGTTTTTTACCTTGCTGGCATCTTGATGTTCTCATTCCCACTCACAGAGAGTTAAAAAGCATCCTCTGGACCTTTAGGGAATTCTCTTCATCTTTTTGCTAGTTTTTTTTTTTTTTTTTTTTCCTTTCTCTCAAGCTCCCAAACCTGTGTTCCATCCACATCCCACCCTTGGTGGCACTACTTAGTGTTTACTTGGTTTATTTCCTGTTTGTGTCTTGTCTGAATTTGAATGATGAATTATTTGCAGCATTTCCAGCAGGGTGGAACAGGGACACTCATGGCTCCTTCAGATGGGGTGAGTGGTGCCTGTCCCAGCAGAGCTGAGTTGTCACACAGGGTTATCCTGAACTCAGATCAGCTTTGCCCACCTGCCTGGCTGCATTTCCATAGGTACTTCTTGCAATTTTGCCCATTTTTCTGGCTTGCTCCTTGTGTTTAACCTTCTCTGTTGAGTTGTCACACAGGGTTATTCTGAATTCCATACCAAGACAGCCTTACCCACCTGCCTGGCTGCATTTTCTATAGGTACTTCTTGCATTTAGGGACATTTTCCCTATTTTGCTTCTTGTTTTTAACCTTCTCTGCTCTGCTGAGTTTTCACACGGGGTTATATTGAACTCAATATCAAGACAGCCTTACCCACCTGCCTGGCTGCATTTCCTATAGGTACTTTTTACATTTAGGGACATTTTGCCTATTTTTATGGTTTGCTCCTTGTGTTTAACCTTCTCTGCTCTGCTGAGTTTTCACACAGGGTTATATTGAACTCAACAGAAGACAGCTTTACCCACCTGCCTGGCTGCATTTCCATTAAGTACTTTTTACATTTAAGGGTATTTTGCCATTTTTCTGGCTTGCTTCCTGTGTTTAACCTTCTCTCTTGAGTTGTCACACAAGGTTATCCTGAATTCCATACCAAGACATCCTTACCCATCCGCCTGGCTGCATTTCCAGTAGGTACTTTTTACATTTGAGGGTATTTTGCCCATTTTTCTGGCTCGCTCCCTGTGTTTAACCTTCTCTGGTGTGCCTGCTGAAGCTCCGAGTGCCTTTGAACAGATGTCAGTGCTCTTTGGGCAGGAATGTGACCCATAGACACAGTTCCTGAGGCAGGGAGGAGCAGGGCTGGCAGGCAGCCTTGATGGCACTGTTGTGCAGGTAAAAAACACTTTCATTCATAGCATAGAGCTGATTTTTTTATTATTATTATTCCAGATGTACATCTTTTCTCCCAACCATCTTTCCTCCCAGCAGAGCTAAGCATGAAGTCACCACTGTGCCCTGCTCTTCATTTGCATTCCCCGTGTCTAAAGGCTGATGTCAGTAGATAACTGACAGCCACAAGGAGTGCAAAAGCAGCGTTGTGGAAAACAGAAATAAGATTTCCTGCATGTGCTGGTGGATCTGTGCAATCCCACGGATCCACGAGGAACATATGCCCCTAAACTGCATGTGCCTGCCTGTATTTATAAAATAAAAAACCGTGACACAAGACAGGCTGGAATTCTGATTGGTATCCAAAAGGAAAACTCAGGGAGATGAAGGAACCATCCCCATCCCCACTGGTTTCATCAGCATCCCAAAAGGAGCAGTCCCACGTCAGGACTCACTGTCCCTCATTCAGTTATCATTAATTTGCTGCATTAATTTAAAGCATAAGCACAGGCAGGGAGGTTACACCAGGCCATGAATTGGACGAGGAAAACGAACCACTTCAGGCTACATATAGAAATTTACTTCTGTCACTCTGCTGCTTTTACGGTGACTTTACACATCTTAACAGAAACCCCCCGGGTGTCCGAGCAGAAGCAATTTCAGTCTGGGCGGCAAAAACTGCCCTCCCTGGTGATCCCGAGGTTGGGGATGGGACCTGCTGTGCCCAGAGCTCCTGCCCAGCTGCTGGAGGATGTGAGAGGAGCATCCTGCGGGTGCTACAGCATCCCCTGCCCCGGGAGAGCATCCCTCTGCTCCTTGAGAGCATCCCCTGCCCCGGGAGAGCATCCTTCTGCTCCTTGAGAGCATCCCCTGCTCCAGGAGAGCATTCCCTGCTCCGGGAGAGCATCCCCTGCCCCGGGAGAGCATCCCCTGCCCCGGGAGAGCATCCCCTGCCCCGGGAGAGCATCCCCTGCCCCGGGAGAGCATCCCTCTGCTCCTTGAGAGCATCCCCTGCCCCGGGAGAGCATCCCCTGCCCCGGGAGAGCATCCCTCTGCTCCTTGAGAGCATCCCCTGCCCCGGGAGAGCATCCCCTGCCCCGGGAGAGCATCCCTCTGCTCCTTGAGAGCATCCCCTGCCCCGGGAGAGCATCCCCTGCCCCGGGAGAGCATCCCTCTGCTCCTTGAGAGCATCCCCTGCCCTGGGAGAGCATCCCCTGCCCCGAGAGAGCATCCCCTGCCCCGGGAGAGCATCCTCTGCCCCGGGAGAGCATCCCTCTGCTCCTTGAGAGCATCCCCTGCCCCGGGAGAGCATCCCCTGCCCCGGGAGAGCATCCCCTGCCCCGGGAGAGCATCCCTCTGCTCCTTGAGAGCATCCCCTGCCCCGGGAGAGCATCTCCTGCCCCGGGAGAGCATCCCCTGCCCCGGGAGAGCATTCCCGGCTGCCAGGACAGCATTCCCCGCTGTCCGGGCCGTTCCCAGAGGGCATCCCCAGCCCGTATCCCCCTCAGCTCGGGAGAGCCCCGCGCCGTTGCCCCGGCAGCGCATCCCCCGGCTCTGGGAGCGCATTCCCCGCTGCCGGGAGAGTATCCACTCGTTCTCCGGAAGAGCACTGCCCACTGCTGGGAGAGCATCTCTGCCTGTCCGGTCCGGGAGAGCACTTCCCTTCCCGGCAGAGCATCCCCCGCTCCGGGAGGGCATTTCCCTCTCCGGGAGCACACTTCCCTCCCCGGCAGAGCATCTTCCCCTCTCTGGGAGTGCATCCCCCGCTGTCCGGGCCGCTCCAGCAGAGCATCCTCCCCTCTCCAGGAGCGCATCCCCCCTGCTCTGAGTACACATTCCCCTCTCTCCGGCAACACATTCCCCTCCCCGGCAGAGCATCCTCCTGCTCCGGGAACACATTCCCCTCTCCAGCAGAGCATCCCTCCTCTCCAGCACAGCATCCCCCTGCTCCGGGAGGGCATTTCTCCCTCCAGCAGAGCATCCCCCGCTGTCCGGGCCGCTCTGGCAGAATGCCCTCCCCTCTCCGGGAGCGCATCCTCCTCTCTCCGGCAGAGCATCCCCCTGCTCTGGGAGAGCATTTCCCTCTCCAGGAGCGCATTCCCCTCCCCGGCAGAGCATCCCCCTGCTCCGGGCCGCTTCGGCAAGAATATTCTCCCCTCTCGGGGAGCTGATCCCGGTCTCCAGCAGAGCATCCCCCTCTCGGGGAGCTGATCCCGGTCTCCGGCAGAGCATCCCCCTCTCGGGGAGCTGATCCCGGTCTCCGGAGCTCACCCCCGCCTCTCCCGGGCTGACTCCCGGCTCTCTCCCCGCGCCCGGCCCCGGGGCAGCGAACCCGAGCAGCGCTTCTCCCTCTCCATCTCCCCTCCTCCATATAAACCGAAATAAAATAAGAGGAAAAAAACAAAACCCCAAGGGTGCAGCGACTTACGCCCGCGCCTTGGGGAAGCCCATGGAGAGCAGGATCTCCAGTGACGAGCCATGTTTGATGGTGCCGGCGCGGTGCTGGCGGCTCCGCCGGGGGATGACTCTGCTGTAGAGCTCGTCCCGGGCAGCCATGGCGGGCCCGGCCCTCAGCGCGCTGCCATCGCCGCCCGCGCACGGCCATGCACGGCCAGGGCTGGGCTGGGGACACCGCGGCCCGCCCGGGGCTGGGGACACGGCCCGGGGACGGCAACGGGCCCGCCGAGTGCAGAGATACCGCCCACAGGGAGCGGGGAGGGAGGAGAGGGCCCAGACACCGCCCTCAGTGAGAGGGGAGGGAGGGGAAGGCCCAGAGACACCGCCCTCAGTGAGAGAGGGGAGGGGAGGGAAGGGAAGGGAAGGGAAGGGAAGGGAAGGGAAGGGAAGGGAAGGGAAGGGAAGGGAAGGGAAGGAAGGGATGAGGCCGCGGTGCCCCCGCCCCACTGTGGGTTGGTAGGGGGGGATGAGAGGGAGAGGCAGGGAGAAATGGGAAGGGATTTCTTTTTTTAAAAAAAGAAAAAAAAGGCGAGGGGAGAAGCAAAAAAAACCAACCAACCAAACAAACAAACAAACAACAACAACAAAAAAAAGGCATAAAAGAGAAGCCAAAAGGAAAGAAAAATAAAAGGAAAAAAACCAACCAAACCCCACGAAGAGCAGAGATGGGAGCTCAGGACTCTCCAAATCTCCCTCTGCCACTTCCCCTCTCATGAGTTGGGTTGGAATAACCCAAATTTAAACCTCATCCCGTTCCACCCCATCCTGCCATGGACAGGAACATCTCCAGATATCCAAGGCTGCTCCAGCCTGGCCTTGGGCACTCCAGGGATCCGGGGGCAGCCACAGCTGCTCTGGGCATTCTGTGCCAGGGCCTCAGCACCTTCACAGGGTAAAAATTTCCTTCCAATCTCCCACCCTGTACTGGAAGCCATTCCTGTGTCCTGTCCCTCCATCCCTGTCCCCAGTCCCTCTCCAGCTCTCCTGGAGCCCCTTCAGGCCCTGCCGGGGGCTCTGAGCTCTCCTGGAGCTTCTCCTCTCCTGCTCTCCCAGCCTGGCTCCAGAGGGGCTCCAGGGTTTCCCCTGGATGTGTCCAGCAGCTCCACTCGATGCTGGTCGTGTTCACCTGGATGTGGTTCAAAGAAAAAGAGCTGCTCCAAAACTTTCACCTCATCCTTGTGTTTGCAGCAGCTCTGCTCCCCTCCCTGCAGGGCTGCCTGGGATGGATATTTCAATCCATCCTTCTCATCCTTCTCCTTCACCTTTTATTTTATTTTTTCCCCAAACTTTCCCTTTTTCCTCCACTTTTCCTTTCACTTTTTAATGACAGGTAGATCTTGCTCCTCCCAGAGCAGGCCCAGCCTGAAATCCCAACCCTGCCAGCAAATAAAAATCCATTAAGAGGCATTTTTAAAAATAGTTTATGTTGGGGAAGGAAATCAATACGTGGCAATGACAAATCTATCACTGCAGTTGTTGTTATTCCCATTAGGGGAAAACCAACAGCCCGTTTCCATTTTGTTGTATCAATGAAAGGGAAAAAAAAAAAAAAAATAATTCCCCTCCCAGCTCTTTGCTCCTCCTCCTCCTGTGCCAGTTGATTTTCTGCCTCTTTATCCACAGGGAAAAACCACCCCTGAGATTCCAGCTCCAGGAAGACACAAAAAAACCCAAAATAAAACTGAAAAAAGTGCTGCTTTTTCCTCTCTTAAAATCACTTTTAACTCCTCTGATGTTGCTGAGGCTCTTTAATTGACCCCCACTCTTAATTGGGAAGAACTTCATTAAAGCCAGAGGGGGAAACCAAGGAGAGTTTAGTCTGGATTTCAGCTGGGAAATCAGGATCAGGCACCCAACCTGCTCCTTTTAATTCAAGAAGATAATTAAGGGTGCTAATAACAATATTAGGGTATTAATAACAATATTTTCTATTCAATTTTAATGCAGGAGGAGAATTAAGTGTGTTATTAACAATATTTTCTATTCCGTTTCAATGCAGGAAGAGAATTAAGGGTGTTAATAACGATATTTTCTATTCAATTTTAATGCACAAGGAGAATCAAGAGTGTTAATAACAATATTTTCTATTCAATTTTAATGCAGGGGGTGAATCAAGAGTGTTAATAACAATATTTTCTGTTTCATTTTAATGCAGGAGGAGAATTAAGGGTATTAAGAACAATATTTTTGCTCAAATTTGGGTTTGTCACCCATGAACTCCTTCTTGGCTCAGATAAATTCCTCAGGAGCCTGAGCTGCTCCTGTTGAAATCCCCCCTCCCTGTCCGGAGTGGATTTTTAAAACCTTCCCCACTCAATTCTGCCTTGTACCGAAGGAAGTGATAAAAATAATCCTCTAAAAACCCATTTTCCTGTAGGTAAAGGGATAAGATTTGGAGGAAACTTGTAGGAAAATTGTAGAATTTCACAGAGGACACAGACAAGGCTCTTCTGCAGGAATTTTTACTCTTTTTTTTCTGGGCTTTTATGTGCACCACAAAGACACTGAAGGAGAAAAATCAAAACCCCAAATGGACCCTGAGCCCACCTTCTCAATCTCCCAGGGGAATGCAGGGACCTGCAGCCAGAAAAAAAAAAAAAAAAAAAAAAAAAGTTTGGCTTTTTCTCCCTGGGCCTCCCTCCTGTGCTCCAGCTGAATTACTCAACCAGGAAATAACAATAAAAATGAGATTTGCCACTGGAGCAGCTCCCAGGGACTTTGCCCAGATGGGAATTTCTTTCCTCTGGCTGTGACAGAGTCACACAAGGAATTAAAATAAAAAGAGAAAAAAATTCACATTAGAGAAGTTGCAATATGAAGTTTGGTTGGTTGGATGAGTTGCTGCATCAAACAAGAAGGAACAGAAATAGGATTTTTAAAATTATTTTTGGTTTTTAAGGTGAGAATGGTTGGAAATTATTTTCCAAGCCTGCCAAGATCATGTCCTTGGAACTTTTAACATCCCTGCACTTGATCTGGCTGTGAACCTCTACATGAGAACCTTTTCTTTGGGAAAAGAAGGTTCCTTTTTCTACCAAATGTGGAAATAAAGCTGCCACCCACCTCTTTTTCTTTTTTTTTGAATGATTGTAAGCTGAAAATGAAAGCTGTCACAGTGATCAGAAAGGGAAAAGGGAAGAAAGTAAAAGTAGAAAGCAAATTTTTTTTAAAAAATGAGAACACCCAGAAAAATGTGTTGCAGCCTCTGGAATTAACAACAATTTCAGCAAAAAAATCAAAATAAACAAAATGGTTTGGCCATAAAATCTATGATATTTAAAATGCTGGTAGATTTTCACAGAAAACCTTTCTGGCTTGGTTTTTAATTTTTAATTTTTTTTTTTTCACATGGCCTTGGTGTTGCTGGTCTGATCCCAGATATTTCTGTGTGTTCTCCCTCACCCTTTTCCTGATTCCTGAAACAATTTCAAAGCCAGAAAAAGAGTAAAAAATCCTGCAGAAGAGCCTTGTCTGTGTCCTCTGTGAAATCCTACGATTTTCCTGAGTGAAATTTGAAATTTTCCAAATCTTATCCCTTTACCTACAGGAAAATGGATTTTTAGGGGATTATTTTTATCACTTCTTTCAGTGCAATGAATTGAGGGGGGAATGTTTTAAAATCCACACTGGACAGGGAGGGGGGATTTCAATAGGAGCAGCTCAGGCTCCTGAGGAATTTATTTGAGCCAAATTTAACCCTTTTCCCAGCCTGATCGTCCCTCCTGGGGCTGGCACGGGAATGCTTTGCTCCCCTAACAATGGGAATATTCTGAAATAACCAGCCCAGCAGCAGGAAATGGAGCAGGGGCTTTGCTTTTCCCCTTGTCCCATCTCCATCCTTGGCAAATCCATCCTTTTTTTTTCAATTATTTTTTATTTCTCTGTGTGCAACGCACCAACGAGCACGTGGTAAATAATTAAAAATAAATCAGAGTCCAAAATAAAAATAAAACTCAGCCCATCCTCAGCAGTTCCCCATCTCTCACATCTCCTTTTATTATATATATATAAAATACATATATTTAAATATATAATATATTTTATATAATATTATATAAAAATAATATAATATATAATATACGATATCATATAATATATAATACATATTATATATTATATATTATATATTATGTATTATATATTATATATTATATATTATGTATTATATATTATATTTATTATGTAGTATATATAAAGATAAAAAAGATAATAAATATATATCCATTAATTTTAAATATTAATATTCAATATTAATAAAACCAATTAATTTATATTGAATATTTAATAAATTAAATATTTAATGAATGTATAGTTATTATATATATTTATATATTTGATATATTATATATATATTGAATATATATGAAAATATATTTATTAGATAAATATAATAAATAATTTTTTGTTTCCCCAGCCTCCTGAGTTTCCACGTCTGCAGGGAGGATGATTTATGGCTGAGGAAAATCAACAGCTGCCTCACACTCGATTCAAAACAGCACCAAAAACAGGGGGGAAATTATTATTGTGGAGGTTTTTGTGGGGCAAAGAAAGAACAAACTCCAGCCCCATTTTCTCACTGAGCTTTGGTGGAAGTGGAGGAACAACATTCCTGAGAGCAGCTTTAGGGAGGAATCACCTTTGTCCGGCTTTGGTGCCTGTTGGGGCTGGAACCAGAGTTTATTCCCGCAGGGATAATTCCCTTCCTTCCCTTCCCTTTCCATCTGCCAAGGTGCTCCCACAGCCTCCCCTCCCTCTGCACTGCAGTGTTTGATCCCCCCCAGAGCCTTTAAAAATAGAAGGAGCAGCTGGTTGATGGAACAGGATCCTGTGCTGGGTCCAGAGGGGCTGGAAAAGGCCTTTTCTCCTCCCATTTCTCCTGTTGGGAGCCCTGGGTGCTGAGAATTCCAGATTTCTGTGCTCACTGACCCCCCAGCAAACACTGCATTGACCTGAGGCCGTGGAAAAGGCTCCCAAAATTGAGTGACAGCCCTGGGATTGTGGGTGTGCAGAGCTTTTATTGGTGTAAAAATCCACTTTTACGGGTGTAATAATCCACTTCTATTGGTGTAAAAAAATCCACTTTATTAGTGTAATAATCCACTTCTATTGGTGTAAAAAAATCCACTTTATTGGTGTAATAATACGCTTGTATTGGTGTAAAAAAAAAAAATCCAGTTTTACTGGTGTGAAAATCCATTTCTATTGGTCTAAAAATTCACTTTTCTTGGGGCAAAAAAATCCACTTCTATTTGTGTAAAAATCCACTTCTATTGGTGTAAAAAAATCCACGGTATTGGTGCAAAAAATCCACTTTTGCTGGTGTAAAAATCCACTTTTTTTGTGTAAAAATTCACTTCTGCTGGTGTAAAAATCTACTTTCATTGGTGTAAAAATCTCCTGCATCCCCTGGCCGTCCCTGCTGCTCTGCTGTGGATCCACTTTGTTTCCACCATCCTTTATTTGCTGGGGGCTGAGCCAAGAAATAACATGATACAATAGAAAACTGCTGGGATTTCCCCAACTCCCCCACGCAGGGAAATAAATGTGCTGAGCTGCAGGAGGTTGTACAAAGTCTGCAAATCTCTTTATTTTGGGGGTTTTTGCTTTGCTTGGAATTTTTTTAATTTTTTTTTTTTTTTTTTTTTTTTTTTTTTTTTTTTTTTTTTTGTGGTGATTTTTGCTTAACAGAATATTAGAAAGGGAAAGGAAAATGAAAAAAAGGGGGGAAGGGGAGAAAAGGGAAAAAAGGAAAAAAGAGAAAAGGGAAAAAAGGGAAGGGAAGGGAAGGGAAGGGAAGGGAAGGGAAGGGAAGGGAAGGGAAGGGAAGGGAAAGGGAAAGGGAAAGGGAAAGGGAAAGGGAAAGGGAAAGGGAAAGGGAAAGGGGGTGTTTGTGGTCATTTGAAATCAACCTAATTCTTTAATCCAATTGGTGGAAATTGTAGAATTGTTTGGAATAATATGAAAATATTACATGAGGATATTGAAATAATGTGAGGGATGATTTCATTTGATCTCAAAGATAGGCAGAAACCAGCTTGGATCAATGGAGTGATGTTTGGGTTCCTTTCCTCATTTTTCCTTCAGTTATTTTTTGCTTTTTAACTTTCCTCTCTTTGTGCATAACAACAGCCTTTGAGTGGAGAAGAGCCTGGAAGTGCTTCTGTGAAAACACTCAGCCAAGTTTCACAAAGTTCATTGGAACAGAAATAATAAAGCAGCACATGGCAGAGAGGAGCAAAATTCAAAAAGGAAATATTTCTAATGTAGCCATCAAACAGGCTTAGGGACATAGGAGAGCGATTTTTAACGTTTGTGATAACATTTTTATCTGGAAAACATCACTTCAGCAGTGATTAGAGGAGAGGATTATTTTACATGTATGTGCCTGGCCATTTATAAACACATTTCTGTAGCTCGAGAGGAACTTAAAGCTGTAATTTCAATATGAATGAGCCTCATCCAACATCCTGCTCCTGCTGGAAGTGTCTGCAATTTATTTCATATTTAAATCTTCATTAGACGAGTGGCTAAAAGGGAGAGGCTGCTCTGTGGAAATGAAATTCCCCCGTCTGTGGCTCCATGTGTAACTCTTTGCAATCATTTACTCAAATGTTACATTCATCCTTTGGAGCATAAATTTATTTCCATGGAGCTTTGATTTCAGCTGCTTCTCTCTTTCTGTGAGTGATGCAGAGAATTAAATACTCTGATCTGGATTGATGATGTTTAGCACAAACCTTGCTCTTGTCATCTGCAAAAAAAATATATAAAAAAGAATGAATAAATCAAATTTCCTGATTCAGACAGTCCTAGAAGTGCACCCACATGTTTAATTTTACTACTCAGAGTATCCTCGTTGTATTCCCAGCCAGGAAATGATTCCCTGGTCTGCTGGGGCCCGAGGTAAGGCTTGATGCCTTCCCCAAGACATCCCATCAGAAATAAATGTGTCAGTGCTCTGCAGCTCTGGCCTGGAGGCCCTTGCAGTTGCTTTCCCTGCTCGTGTTCTGTGTTAGGGTTTTCAGGGATAAACAAAACAAGGGAAGAAAGGAGTTCCTGTTTGCAAATCTCTGCCCATCTGTTTCTCATTCTGTCTGACTCCAGGGAACGTTTCCAGGCTGTGCACATCCCATTTCAGAGCCTGGGTGAGCCTGGGAGCTTCATCCTCCTCCTGCTGAGCTGCACCCCCAGAACCTGCAGGAACCCAGGGAGGTGACAACAACCTGGGGGCAGTGACAGAATTCAAAGAGTCACAGAATTCACAGAATCCCAGAATCCACAGAATTCATGGAATCACAGAATTTACAGAATTCACAGAATCCCAGAATTCCCAGGATTCCCAAGATTCACAGGATTCACAGATTCCCAGAATACAGAGTCCCATAATCCCAGAATTCACAGAATCTCAGAATTGACAGAGTTCACAGAATCCCAGAATTCACACAATTCACAAAATTCACAGAATACAGAATAACAGAATCCCAGAATCCACAGAATTCACACAATTCACACAATTCACAGAGTCACAGAATACAGAATCCCATAATTCACAGAATTACAGAATTCACAAAGCACAGCCTGAAAGCTCATTATCCTGGTGAAATCTGGGAGGATTTCCTGTACCAGCCTCTGAAATATGGGAAGAAAAAAAATCCTAAAGTGACCGGGTTCAGATTCCTGCCCTGGGTTTGGAAATGTCATTTTGGGGGCACTGTGACAAAGAGCTGATAGAATAGTTGAATTTAGAGAAGAAAAAATGATAATAAACGTATAATTTAATGATATAATAAATTTATATCCATTTATAATAAATATTTATCCATTTATAATAAATGGGAAGTTATAAATGTACCTTGATGCAGTTCAACAGAACTTAAATCTGTCTTTAAATGACTTTGAACTTAATTCTGGCTTTAAATGACACCTTTTGCTTAAGGATTGGAAGTGAAATAAATGGGATCAGCAGCAATACAAGGGGAATACAGCAGGGAATGTCCCAAACCCTTCCCTGACCTGGGGGTGAGCACAGAGCCTGCTCAGGGCTGGATCCTGCAGCCCTTTCCCTGCTCAGGGCTGGATCCTGGAGCCCTTTCCCTGCTCAGGGCTGGATCCTGGAGCCCTTTCCCTGCTCAGGGCTGGATCCTGGAGCCCTTTCCCTGCTCAGGGCTGGATCCTGCAGCCCTTTCCCTGCTCAGGGCTGGATCCTGGAGCCCTTTCCCTGCTCAGGGCTGGATCCTGCAGCCCTTTCCCTGCTCAGGGCTGGATCCTGGAGCCCTTTCCCTGCTCAGGGCTGGATCCTGGAGCCCTTTCCCTGCTCAGGGCTGGATCCTGGAGCCCTTTCCCTGCTCAGGGCTGGATCCTGGAGCCCTTTCCCTGCTCAGGGCTGGATCCTGCAGCCCTTTCCCTGCTCAGGGCTGGATCCTGGAGCCCTTTCCCTGCTCGGGGCTGGATCCTGCAGCCCTTTCCCTGCTCGGGGCTGGATCCTGCAGCCCTTCCCCTGCTCAGGGCTGGATCCTGCAGCCCTTCCCCTGCTCAGGGCTGGATCCTGCAGCCCTTTCCCTGCTCAGGGCTGGATCCTGGAGCCCTTTCCCTGCTCAGGGCTGGATCCTGGAGCCCTTTCCCTGCTCAGGGCTGGATCCTGGAGCCCTTTCCCTGCTCAGGGCTGGATCCTACAGCTCTTTCCCTGCTCAGGGCTGGATCCTACAGCTCTTTCCCTGCTCAGGGCTGAATTTTTTGGTGCTGCACTTCCCTCTGCTGTTGGCTGCTCACACTGGATTTCCCCTTCCTCCAATGTCCCCCTAAATCCTCCCCTTCCCTAAGATTTTTCTGGGATAATTGGATAATTCCCCATGCCATTTTTGAATTTTTTCCCCCCTTTTTTTTTGTGTGCTGAGAGAATTCTGCCAGGCTTGGCATCCCCATGGCAGAGGCCACAAGAAGAGGAATTGCCCTGGGGTTTTTGACTTTTTGAGGAACAAAAAGAACAGATTTCTCCCCTGCCTGTCCTTTCCCCCTCCAGTCCAAAGAGTTTAAACCAGTCCCAAAATCAGGGTCTGTCCCAGAGCTATTAAACCTAAAATAGGTTTGCATTTCCCTGACTTTTTTCTTTTTTTAAGGAATGATGAGTTTTTCCATCAGCTGTTGTGCCCCAGCCCTGGTTTCTAATTCTTTTTGTAAAGAAAAATCACAGAGTAGTAGAAAAAAAATCATGAGAACTGAACACATTTCTAAAACCTTTTCCCTGCTCAGGGCCAGGTGAAAGTAGTGAAAGGAGCACCTGGAGAGCTTTTTTTTTTAATCACAATATGGCTTTTTAAATCAGAATATGACTTTTTTTAATCAGAATGTGGCTTTTTTGCCCCATCTAGTGGGTACAAAATGCATTGAGCCTGGAGTTTGTTGGATTTTAATCCCAGCACTGAGTTTTTCCAAGGCAGTCCCTGATTTCTGTTTTTCCTTCTGGCAATAATCGTGTGTGGGGAATGTACAGAGAGAGGTGAATCTCACTCAGGAATAACTCAAGGATTATTTATTGAGAGAAGTGAATAGGGCACATTTACCCCCCCAAAAAAAAGCAGCTGAGAAAAGGTCAGGATTTCCTAGGTGACCTTCTCAGGGATGCTGGAGATCTTTAATTTTCTTTTCCTATTTTATCTTTGCAAAATGAATGTGAAGAGAGGACAGCAGCACTTACAGCTGTGATTGCTGGGAAAAAAAAAAAAAAAAAAAAAAAAAAAAAAAAAAAAAAAAAAAAAAAAAAAAAGCTTTTCAGCTTCTCTTGGAATATTTTTATTTTATTTTATTTTTCTCTGGATTTCCTTTGAGTTGGTGAGTGCAGTTTTCACCTGGTTTTCTCTGCCTGGAGTCAAGGCCTGGAAAGACAAAGCATGGGAGGAGATCTCTGTACATATCCCATTCCTTCCCTTCTTTTCCTGCCCTGGAAGTTTGAGATAGGAAGGAAAATTCAGATTTTTGGGCAGTGTGTGTTGGGATGTGTTTAATAACCTGTGGGTGGAATTGCAAACCATCCTCAGCTCTGGGAGAGGTGATGAGCTCTGCCTGGTGCTGTGGATTCCTGGCTGGAATTCAAGAATGACAGGTTGCTTTAAAAAAAATATTTTTTTTTTTTTTATTTTAAAAAAAGCCTGTGTTTTTCTCACTTTCTTCCATCCAGCTGTTGAGTCCAAGCTGTGATTTTTTTTTTTTTTTTTTTTTTCAGAAAACTTTCACAGAGAAATGAGTTTCCCTGAGTGGAGCAGCTGCTGCTTCGGGGGGGGGGGGGGGGGGGCCAAGTTCTCACCTGGGATGTGAAAGGCTCCAGTCTAAGCCTGGCTCAGAAACCAGATCTGAGCCTAAAGTTGGCATTTTCAGAGAAGCCCACAATGGTTTGGGTTGGAGAGAACCTTGAAGTCCATCCTGTTCCACTTCCCTGCCATGGGAAGTCTAAGCCTGGCTCAGAAACCAGATCTGAGTCTAGACTTGGTATTTTCAGAGAGCCCCGGAATGGTTTGGGTTGGAGGGAACCTTAAAATTCATCCTGTTTCAATTCCCTGCCGTGGGAAGTCCAAGCCTGGCTCAGAAACCAGATCTGAGCCTAAAGTTGGAATTTTCAGAGAGCCCCGGAAAGGTTTGGGTTGAAAGGAACCCTAAAATTCATCCTATTCCACTCCCTGCTGTGAGAAGTCTAAGCCTGGCGCAAAAAACAGATCTGAGCCTAAAGTTGGCATTTGCAGAGAGCCCCACGATGGTTTGGGTTGGAGAGAACCTTAAAGTCCATCCCGTTCCACTCACCTGCAGGGACACCTTGCCCCATCCCAGGTTGCTCCAAACCCCCTCAAACTCCCTCAATCCCAAGGGGATTTGGCTGGACAGGCTCCACAGCCCCTCCTGTGCTCTGTTCCCACCCAACGTCCTTCTTGACCCTTTTTTTGTTCTTCTGGCAAGTTATTTCTCAATGAAAGTTGTAATAAAAAACTCATCTGTGGCTCCTGCCGAGCCCTGCTGGCCTTGCTGTGACACGGAAATAAATAAATCCACCAGGGAGGAGAGGCTGGGTAGGATTTGGGAACGTTCTGGATTGGGACCAGCTCTCTGATATTGGTGGGTTCAGGTCATTCAAGAGATCTGGTGGGATTTTCCAAGGGTTTGGAGTTTGTTTTGTCCTTAGACATCCTTGTGGAGCTTCCAGGGGGCCTGAAACCAGATCTCAGCAGAGGTTACAATGAAAATAACAACAACAGCCTCTCCATTTCATGCTCTGATCAAACATACAACACTCCAGGGATCTCCCTGGTCAAAGTTCAGTCCTTCACACTTCCAGTCAGCTCTGACATGGGGAGAATTCAGAATATCTGCCTCACTCCTCATCAGGCACAAAATATCCCGTTACCCACTGGAGAGCTGCAGCAGGGGTGGGAAAAGCCACAATTGTAAAGTGCTGCTCCAAAAAATGAGAAGGTGGAGAGGAAATCAATGCTGCTGCCAGGGCCCAGAGGTCTCCCCTGGCTGCTGTGGGCATTAATTCCCAGATTTTCACCAGGGGCTGAGAGGGGGAGAGATGTGATTAGCGAGTTAGCAGAGAGAGAATCTCTCTCATCTGTCCAAGCAGCTCAGCAGAAACTCGCAGAAAACAACAGAAACAGAGGAAACAAAAATAAACTCCCTGCTCAGAGCACGACAGATGGGTCACCTCTGGTGCAGGTCACTCCTCAGAGCTGCTGCTGGTGTGAGGCTCAGGAATGTCATGGAAAAGCTGCAGCGTGCAGGGACAGAGCCTTTTGTCACAAACCATTCAGGATTTCCATCCTGGCAGGGCACAGCAGCAGGAATTGTGTGTTCTGGGCAGCTCCAGGGCACAGCAGCAGGAATTGTGTGTTCTGGGCAGCTCCAGGGCACAGCAGCAGGAATTGTGTGTTCTGGGCAGCACCAGGCAGGGCAGGAGGGACACAGAGGTCACAGATGGAGCTGCAGGTAAAGAATGGGGCTCTGGGATTTATTCAAGGTCGTGTGCAAGGAGTTTGCAGCAGAGCCAGGACCTGCATCCAGCTCTTCCCAGCGTGATGCCTTCGGAATAAAGGCTATCTTTCATCTAAATTAAAACCCCACAATTTTGCAGAAGCTTCAGGGCCTCTGTCTAATCTATTCAGGCAGCATTCATCACCATGGCATCTAGGTGCCACTCTCCTCATCCCTTCACCTCGCCAGAGCCTGTCATGAATATTCCCAGCGTCTTTTTTATGGGTTTCCAAATGAGATGAACACACTCTTCCCCTCTGTGCCTCCACCTCCCCTCCCAGCAGCCTGCCTGATAAACAACCCATCCGTTATATACCTGCAAAAAAAAAAAAATTAAAATTAAAATGAAAATAAAGATAAAAAACGCTGGGAGGATTTTCCAATTAGCAAATCTTGCACTTGGCCGTGTTTTGGAGGGTCTCTGCTCCCCTCCCCAGCAGAAGTTGGGCACTCCAACAACACGGGCTGTCACTGCTCAGCCCTGCCAGCTGCATGAAATCAAGGCATCAGGCTTGCTTTAATTGAATGCATAATGAGGTGACTGGCAGGTTTAATTAACAAAACTCATCCTGTGTATGCACCTGGAGGTGAAAATAAGTTTAATCAAGAGGAGTTGGCAAGTGCCAACAGCTCTGTCATGGTTGCCCCCCCCTCCTCACTGCTCTCCCCCTCTTATTTTGGTTTGTTTCAGCCAGGCTTTATATTTGCAAAAGAAAATGGCTCTGGGTGCTGATTAATTATCTTTTTGCCCAAGATTGATGAGTTGTTGCAGCCTGCCTGGTAATGAGAGCCCTTGCTCCTGGAAAAGCTGCACTGGAAGATTTAATAATCAGGCTGCCTTGGATAAACCACTGATGGTGAACACTCCTGGGTTACAGTAACCCTTGAGGATTTCATCCACGGGAGGGAAATTCGTCCTGGAAAAAACCCAAGGGAGGGTGGGTTCCTGGGGATCAGGGTGGTGTGGAGCCTCCTCAGGGGTCAGGGATTGAGGGAGAAGCCTTGAGGGGTCTGAGCCACTTCTGGTTTGAAATGGCATCGCTGGAGAGGCACTGGGTTGGTAAAGAAGTCATGGAGAGAAAATAAAAAGTCCTGGATAGAAGGTAAAAAAAGTCCTGGATAGAAAGTGAAAAGTCCTGGATAGAAGGTAAAAAGTCCTGGATAAAAGACAGAAAAATCCTGGATAGAAGGTGAAAAGTCCTGGATGGAAGGTAAAAAGTGCCCAAATGCCTTCCCTGCTCCTGAAGGCAAAGCAGGAGGTGATTCCCATGTACAAGGAGAACCTGTGCCATCACTGCCTGTCCCCACAGCAGCTCCAGCATCCCCCTTGGTCCTGCTGGATCCCAAAAATACCCATCTGGGAAGGTCTCGGAGCCCCATCACTCCCTGTCCCCACAGCACAGGACACCCACACCACATCCAGCATCCCCCTTTGTGGGCAATGGGTTTGTAGAGGATTCTCCAAGCCTGGCAGAAGGTCACACAGTCTTGAGGATCTTTGAGATCCTCAAACTTTGAGATAAAAAATGCTGACTTAGAAATTCCATGGGATAGGAGAGATGTTGCTGAGAGAGAAATGGAACTGGAAACAAGTTTTAAATTATGGCTTTGCAAATAAGACCAGATACTTTGGAGGAATGGAACTATGAAAGATGTGTTGTAGTAGGACCCATGAGGGGTAATTTTAGATTATTGGCTTTAAAGCATTAACAGCATTGTGTGGCAAAAGCTGATAGGTCAAAAAACTCTTATAATGGATTATAATTAGGAAATAGTTTGGATTCTGATTGTGATGGTGTGAATTGTAACATCTGCACCATCTCACCCTTCACATGAGACTGAAAATGGATTAAAAATCTTCAAAACTCCTCTCAGTTGCCCCATCTGTGGGTCAGAAAAAGGGATAATCCGACACCCCTTGGCCCTGCTGGATCCAAAATGCACATCTGGGAGGGTGGAGCTGCACCTGCAGCCCCGAGGTGACAGAGGGTGATTTGATGTCCCCTCCCTGGCCAGCTTTGGGCAGCTGGTGGCTCTGGGGGTGCTGCTGGCCCCTCTCCCCAGGCCCAGCTGGGGAAGGTGTCTCCCCAAGGCAGGTTCTGGCAGAGTTTGTGGGTGTTGGGGGAGGTTAATCCATGCAAGGCTGTCAAAATATTCTCCCTGCTACTCACCCACTTAACATGCCCTCTCTTTCTCTTGCCTGAAAAGGCATTTGCCATGGTGTTCTAATACATGGCCTGTGTTGGAGACGTTACTGACAGCTGTTGTATGACTGCAGGAAGGAAATTATGACTCCCTAATGATAACATGTCACGGCGTGTCTCGCTGCTTTTCTTCTCCTGGAGCTGTACATTCCTCCTGCCAGCGCCTCGCTCGCTGCTCTCCCTGCTCTCAGTTGTGGAGCTCTGATGTGTTCCCTGAGCAGGGAAAGGGTTCTCAGTGATCCCACTCTGCTAAAGGACGTGGGGAAATTTTTCTAGATTTTCTCCCCCTCTGCTCCTGAGGCTCCTCCTGGAGTGCCGTGTCCAGCTCTGGGCCCACAGGGGAGGAAGGATGGGGAAGTGTTGGAGCAAAGTCAGAGGAGGCTGATGCCTTGAGTTTTATCTTTCACATATTTCAGGTTCTGTGCTGCCCAGGGGTGAGTTCTGAGCTCACAGTCAGTGTCACTCAGCTCTGCACACAGCAGGGACACAAAACAAACCCTTTTCCTGCTGCACACCAAGGACAACTCTCAGCCCAAAAGCACAAACAAGGGTGGGCTGGAGGGAGGAACAAGAAGGATGGGACCTCACAGCCTGGAGCTGGGATTGGACAATTAAACCCCAATATGCAAATGGACCAAAACTTATAAAAGTGTGAGACCTCCTCACCAGTCAGCCATTTTTGGGTCCATTTTTGGGTTCATTTTGTGCCCATTTTGTGCCCATTTTGTGACCATTTTGGGTCCATTCTGGGTCCACCTTGGGTGTAGCCCTGGCCAGGCTCTTGTCCTGCCCAAGGTGTGTCCTAAAGGCCTTTCAATAAATCTCTACTTTATTCTCCAGCTCTGCCCAGTCTCTGCTCCAGCTCAGCCTCCCCAAGGCATCAAGGCCATGAGGTTGATGAGGATGAGAGATCTGGGGCTGTTCAGCCTGGAGAAGGTTCTGTGGAGACCTCGCAGCACCTCCCAATATCCGGGGAGTGCCCGAGGGAGCTGGAGAGGGCCCCTGCCTGGGGAAGTGTAACAACACCAAGGGGAATGGCTTCAAACTGAAATTTGGGGTCGATATTGGGAAGGAATTCCTGGCAGGGAGGGTGGGGAGGCCCTGGCACAGGGTGCCCAGAGAAGCTGTGGCTGCCCCTGGATCCCTGGAAGTGCCCAAGGCCAGACTGGAGTGACCTTTTCTAGTGGAAGCTGCCCCTGCCCATGGAATGAAGTGAGTTTTAAGGTCCTTTCCACCCCACACCATTCTGGGATTCCATGGAGGTGTCAGAGGAGATTCCCTGTGTGGTAACCTGGCCTCTTTTACTTTGGGATGCTCCATATCCCAACATCCCACCCAGATTTTTTTGTTTGTTTGTTTGGTTGTTTGTTTGTTTGTTTGTTTGTTTGTTTGTTTTTGGGTTTTTTTTTTTTGTTTTTTTTTTGTTTTTTTTTTTTGTTTTGGTCTTGGTTTTGTGGAGGTGAAGCTCCAACCTGCTCAGTTAAAGCATTCAGGGTAATGGATATGTGCACTCAGTTTAATCTCTTATGTGGCTTTTCCCTGATGAACTCTGGAAAATAAATATATAAATGGCTATATAGAGACAAAAATGGCTGAAACTGCTTATATATATATTTATATATACATATAATATATATAAATATATAAAATATCTATATATATTATATAAAAATAATGGCGCTTATATATACATACATATATAAAAATATATATATTATATTTTTATATATTATATCTATTATATATATAAAATAATGGCTTATAATATATATATTTTTATATACCTATAATATATAAATATAAATATATTTATATATATTAAATATATATATTTATATAATATATATTATATATATAAAAATAATGGCTTACACATATATACATACTTATATATATAAAAAAATATATATTATATATTTTCTATATTATATCTATTATATATATAAAATAATTGCTTATAATAGATATTTTTATATATACTTATAATATATAAATATATATAGTATATGTTTATATTATATATATATAATATATATATAAAATAATGGCTTATACATATATTTTTATATATACATACATATATATATTTATGTATATAAATGGCTGAAAGGTGTGGGAGAAGAAGCCTGTGGAGCACACAGAGATGTCTCTCCTCATGGGCCACCACAACCTCCTCTCTGCTGTGCTTCAGCTGTGCTCTCACACCTCCAGCCTTTGCAGGGGGATCTCGGCACGAAAATCTAATGAGAAATGAAAAAAAAAAAAAAAAAAAAAAGAAAAAAAAAAGAAAAAAATCTTTTCCATGTGCTTTAAGGAGCTGAGTGGAGCGAGGCGTGTGTTTAACCCAGATTTGAATCCCCTGGCGTGGGGAGGTTCCTGTGCCCGGGCAGGAGGCCCAGAAGGGTCCTGCATCATTTACAAGCCCCTGCTCCACACCAGGGGCAGGACGGGGCTGGAAATGCAGGTCAGAGTGCTGAGCCCAGCAGGAGCCCCTGCTCTGAGCAGGGCAGAGCCCAGGCTGGTGAACAGCCCCTGGCAGGGGCACAGGGCTGGGCTCCCTCCTGCTGCTGCTGGCACTGCAGGGAGAGTGTCCCCTCCCACGGCAGGGCACGGCTGCTGCCTGCCTGTCACCTCTGAGCAGCTCCTGAGACATCTCCGGGGGACTCTGACAGGTTTTGGGGTCCTCCAGAACCACCCAACAGGTGAAATCTCTCTCTGTGTGACCTGCTGAGTTGCTGCTGAGTTTCTGTTTGGCCCTAAGGGCAGTTTTGCTGCTGTTTGGCGTAAAAATCTTCTAATTCTGCTTCTAATTCTGCTCCTCTGAGCAGCTCCCAAGTCATCTCTGTAGGACTTTGACAGGTTTTGGGGTCCCCCAGAGCCACCCAACAGGTGAAATCTCCCTCTGTGGGACCTGCTGAGTTCCTGTTTGTCCTTAAGGGGGTAAAATCCACTGCTCAGTGTAAAAATGTTCTAATTCTGCCCCTCTGAGCATCTCCCAAACCATCTCTGGGGGATTCTGACAGGTTTTGGGGTCCCCCAGTTTCACCCAACAGATAAAATCTCCCTCTATGGGATGTGCTGAGTTCCTGCTGAGCTCCTGTTTGCCCCCAAGGGGGTAAAACCTGATGCTCAGGGTAAAAAAATATTCTAATTCTGCTCCTCTGAGCAGCTCCCAAACCATCTCTGGAGGATTTTGACATGTTTTGGGGTCCTCCAGAGACACCCAACAGGTAAAATCTCCCTCTGTGGGACCTGCTGAGTTCTGCTGAGTTCCTGTCTGTCCCTTAGGGGGTAAAATCTGCTGCTCAGGGTAAAAACCTTATAATTCTGCCCCTCTGAGCAGCTCCCAAACCATCTCTGGGGGGATTTTGACCAGTTTTGGGGTCCCCCAGAGCCACCCAACAGGTGAAATCTCCCTCTGTGTGATCTGCTGAGTTGCTGCTGAGTTTCTGTTTGGCCCTAAGGGCGGTTTTGCTGCTTTTTGGGGTAAAAATCTTCTAATTCTGCTTCTAATTCTGCTCCTCTGAGCAGCTCCCAAGCCATCTCTGGGGAAATTTGACAGGTTTTGGGGTCCCCCAGAGCCACCCAACAGGTAAAATCTCCCTCTGTGGGACCTGCTGAGTTCCTGTTTGTCCTTAAGGGGGTAAAATCCACTGCTCAGTGTAAAAATGTTCTAATTCTTCCCCTCTGAGCAGCTCCCAAACCATCTCTGGGGGATTCTGACAGGTTTTGGGGTCCCCCAGTTTCACCCAACAGATAAAATCTCCCTCTGTGTGATCTGCTCAGTTCCTGCTGAGTTCCTGTTTGTCCCTAAGGGGTTAAAATCTGCTGCTCAGGGTAAAAAAATCTTCTAATTCTGCCCCTCTGAGCAGCTCCCAGGGGAAATTTGACAGAATTTGTGATCTCCCAGAACCACCCAACAGGTGAAATCTCCCTCTGTGTGACCTGCTGAGCTCCTGTTTGTCCCTAAGGCGGATGTCACTGCTGCTCAGGGGTAAAAATCTCCTAATTCTGGGTTGTTTTAAAGAGAATCCTGAAATGTTTGGAGCTGGGGAGGAGCAGCAGCACCAACAGGTGTCTGGAGAGTCAAAGTGGAGCTGCTGGAGCTGGGAATTCCCTGAGCATCCCAGAGGATCCCCGGGAGAGTGGCCGGGCTGCTCCTGCTCTGGTCAGGTTTGTCATATATGGGATAAATGGAGAAATTCCCAGAGGGATCTGCTGCCTGGGAGTGATCCCAGAGCCCTCCTCATTTTGGGATTTTGGAGGGCTCAAGGCACGTTTTTGGAGTAGGAGCTGGAGTTTGGAGGTCTTTACCGTGGTGAGCTTTTGGAACCACTTGAATGTGCTGGAGGATCCCTTTATTTTTGTGGAATTCCTGGTTTTTCTAGGATTCCTTGGAGGTTTTTTGTGGGATCCCATGTTTTTGTGGGATCTCTTGTTTTTTTTTGTGGGATCTCTTGTTTTTTGTGAGATTCCTTGTTTCTGTGGAATTTTTTTTTTTTGTGAGATTCCTTTTTTTTTTTTTTTTTTGTGGGACCCCTTGGTTTTTATGGGATTCCTTGTTTTTCTGGAATGCCTTGTTTTTGTGCGATCTTGTTTTTTGTGGAATTCCTTTTTTCTTTTTGTGGGATCCCTTGTTCTTTGTGGGATCCCTTGGCTTTTTTTTGTGGGCTCTCTTGGTTTTTTGTGAGATCCCTTGTTTTTGTTGGATCCCTTGTTTTTTGTGGGATCCCTTGTTTTTTCTGCCCTCTGACCTGCAGCACAAGCCAACAAGATTCCTCCTGGACAATTCACCTTTGCCTCCCAGAAGGGATTTTCATTTTGCCTCTTGTTTAAGAGCAGGGCAGAGGAGCCGCAGCCACAGGAGGTCAGTGTTGCACTGTGGAAATGGCAGAGAAAAGTCAGAGTGGCCTTGGAGGAAAACTTGACCCGGGAGAAGAGAAGGAGGGAAGTTAATTCCTCAGTTCCTCCCAGGAATTTTGGCGGAGTTTGTCACTCTCTGCTCCGGCAGAGCCCCGGGGCTGGTGGTGGAGGTTATATAGAAAATAATGGCTTAGATATATACATATACATATATATATATGTATATGTATATGTATATATATATATATAGAAATATTTTATGCATTACATCAATTATATATATAAAACAATGGCTTATAATATATATTTTATATATTATATTTTTATATATTATATCTATTATATATATAAAATAATGGTTTATAATATATATATTTTATATAATAAAATATTTTATAATAATATATATATTATATATACATATAATATAAAAATATATGTATTATATTCCGGCGATGCTGGAAGGAGAAGGGATGTGGCCCAGGTGGGGAAGGAAATAGGGCAAAAGGAGTGAAAAAGGGAAAAATAGCAAAAAAGGAGCAAAAAAAGGAAAAATGGCAAAAAATGGGCGAAAAAGGGGAAAATGGCAAAAAGGAGTGGAAAAGGGAAAAATGGCAAAAAATGAGCGAAAATGGCAAAAATGGCAAAAATGGCAAAAATGGCAAAAAGGAGCGAAAAGGGCAAAAATAGCCAAAGGATTTCACCCCTTGAGGTGACACTGGGTGACTCCCAACTGGGACCTTTCCCCTGCACCCCCTTTTGTCCCCGCTGTCCCCTGGAAGGTGATGTTTTGGAGCGTCTCACACCCTCCCTGCCGTGCCCACCATCCATCCCCACGGGCAGGGGGCTCTCCAGCAGCCTCACTCCTCTCATCAAAGCTTGAAAATCCCTTTCCCTGCCTGATCCCCATCCCCGTCCCCATCCCTCCTCCCGGGATTCCTCCTCGCAGGGTGGTCCAGGGGCAGGTTGGAGCAGGAGGCAGAGGAGCGCTGCTGGCCCGGCTGCTGCTGCTCAAAGGGGATTTGCATTCCAGGAGATTCCGAGGGCCCTGTCCAGCCACTCTCTTCTCCCCTCGGGGGCTCTGAAATATGTTTTTAAGGCCCATTCCCAGGCAGGCGTTTGATGTGGTGGCAGCTCTTTTTTAGAGAATGGCTGGGCCGGTGACAGAAGTGAAACTCGACTATTCTCCAGTAGGCTCTGCGGTTCCTTCATTAAAAACAGACAGATAAACAAACAAATTACAGCCCATTATGAGCAAGTCCCTTCGGTTCCTCTTCAAACAGCTTTTTTTTTTTTTTTTTTTGCTGTTTTAAAAAGGCTTAAATAAGGACACGGCCTCCCCAGTCTTGGCCATAAAGTGTTGGCTTTGAGCTTTCCCTGTGCCTCTGGATCCGTTGTCTTTGCTGTGTCTGATGTGAGCTTTAAATTCGTTTGGCTTTTCCTGGGGAGAGGCTTCAGAACAGGATTCCTTGTGTGCAGCCTTTGATGTTACACCACAAAGGATCTCCCCCTTTCCCCAAATGCTCCGCTGAACCCCCATTAAAAACAAAAAATAAAATAAAGAAAGAAGAGTTCACGTAGCCAGGCTGGAAGGAAGTGGGGTGACCCATGGAAATGGTTTTTGTGTCCCTCACAAAGGGCCCAGAGCTGTGGTGATGGGCTCAGCCAAAACTCTGCGCTCATTTGGGCAGGGCTGGGCTGGAGTTGTCCTTGCAGGCTCGGAGACATGACGTGAAACACGCTGGGGAAACCCAGCCAGAGCTTTTTCCTCCTCCAAAAGTGGATAAAGACCTGGTTTGCTCCCTCTGTCACTTTGTGGCTTCATTGGCACCAAGGTCCTGCTGTCAGGGCTCTCCTGCCCTCTCACACCTGAGCATTTGGGGTTGCTCCTCTCCTAAAGCTGAGAGGGAAAATCATTGTGTGCATCACAGAGGGAAACAAAGCTCTGCCTTTCCCCCTTTGGCTGCCTGAGGGGTTTGGGGACTATTGTGTTTGGGCCCAGAACAGGTGCCTTGGGTGCAGCCTGTGAATCCTCAGCTTGGTGTAAAGCGCTTTGTTCCAAGTGTGTTTCTGCAGAGGAGAAACCCAAGCACTGACCCTTTTCAGGAGCATCTGATGCGTGCACCGTGATTAGAAAGAGTAGGGGAAGTTAAAAATAACCTGTGGAGGAGGCATTCTAATGAGCAATTATCATTCCTTTCCATTGACTTTTTGCAGCAAGACTCTCCATGTGTTTAGTCTTCTCCAAAGAACATGCCAGATGTTAGAGTGAGTGATTTGTTAAGTCCCTGAATTCTATTCTCACTGGTGTTCTGAACCATTGTCAGGTTCTTTTATTTTTTTTTTTCCTCTCTTTTTATTTTTTTGTTACTATTAAAATAATTGGGCCCTGAACATTCTGACCTGATAACACGAAAGAATCTTGGCTGGCTTTCCTGAGGGTCAGGATTTGTGAATAGAAAAACTTGGGGAGGGTTTGCCAGAACAAAGAAATGTTTCTGCATGCAAAGATCTTCAATAAGTTAATCTGAGGTGGAATCATCTGGCTTCAGAAATCATGCCTCCTGGCAAAATCTGACTTTTGCATTTCAACATCCTGAACTCTGGTCTCCAAGGAAGCTTTTGTGCTTGTGGGGCTGTGCTTTTCTCCCAGCAGAGAGCTCTTCAGAGAAACGACCGACGGACGATTCCACCTTTGCAAAAATTTTCATACAGGGAGGGAAAGCCAGGAGGAAAAAAAAAAAAAATCAAAAGTTCCCTTCACAAAAAGCCACCGAAGCCCTTTCCCTGTCCCCCTCGCAGGAATCTTAATTGGATTAAAATACAAATCTGTATATTGTGATTTTGCATGCCATGGATCCCACCCTCTTGTTTTTAGGCGCATTGGCCAAACTCAATGAAGTGCACGGTCAATGTTTGAGCTCTGCCTTTGGTGTCCCTCGGTTGGAGCTCATTAAGCATTCGGGGGAATAATAATTCTGGGACTTGAACTTTGATCTGAGGAATCTGGCAAAGAAAGGGCCGGAAATTGCAGCAGCCTGATTAGCTACCCCAAGTTGATCAACTTTTCTGCCAGATGCAGGCAGAGCTCCCAGAGGCTCCGAGACAATGGTGGGGGCGAGGCGGGGCCGGGGCCGCCGTGTTGTGTCTGCGCTCCCATCACATCCCATTACTGTCTCCCGTGCAGATGGCACTTTGAACCACCCCACAGCCAGCCACAGCCTTTGTCCAAAATATCTACTTGGCTGCAAAATTGATAATAATTTGTTTAATTTTTTTTTTTTTTTTTGGACCTTAAGGGTTTGCTGGTTTTCGCATGTTTTTGGAGTCGCGCGGTTTCGTTAGGGCTGGAAATGTCAAATTATCTTTGAACCACCCCACAGCCAGCCACAGCCTTTGTCCAAAATATCTACTTGGCTGCAAAATTGATAATAATTTGTTTAATTTTTTTTTTTTTTTTTGGACCTTAAGGGTTTGCTGGTTTTCGCATGTTTTTGGAGTCGCGCGGTTTCGTTAGGGCTGGAAATGTCAAATTATCTTTGAACCACCCCACAGCCAGCCACAGCCTTTGTCCAAAATATCTACTTGGCTGTAAAATTAATAATAATTTGTTTAATTTTTTTTTTTTCTTAATCTTAAGGGTTTGTTGGTTTTCGCATGTTTTTTGGAGTCGCACGGTTTCGTTAGGGCTGGAAATGTCAAATTATCTGTGAGAAAATGAGCTTTGCTTGAGCTTTTCGTGAAATTTGTGGCGATTTCAGTGGGGCACTATGAATTAAAGTGAGGCAAAACTGGGCCAGGCTGTGGAGTTTTACATGAGCAGCACTTTACTCCCCAAGAGGAAATTTAGATCGGGGTATAAACCCTAAAATGCTCAGATTTGGAACAAGGCAGGGGTTGTCGTGCATTTCCATTTCCCCAAAAAATATCAGGAGAATCTCAGCTGGAATTCAAGCACGTTGTGACAACCTAAACTGGATGAGGAGCTGGATTTAGGGCTCTGCTGTGTCCGACTGGGGATTTTCTGACCTTGGGGACTGAAAACTCCCAGCTGTAACTGGGACAGGAGTGGAATGGAGCTGCTCCTCCCAGAGCAGGGCTGGAGCCTTGGATATCTCCCTTCTTGGAAAGATGTCCCTGTCACCATCAGAACACCTCCAAATGCTGAAATATTGACCCTTCCATGGCTGGAAAACCTTCCTGGTTGTTGTTGTTGTTGCTTTTCCTCAAAACTTTGTGCAGTTTTGGTTTCTGTCAAGAGGCGCATCAAATGTCTACCTCAATATCCAAGGGAAATAAATATCCACAAGCTCGGTGCCATGTTTCTGGATGCTTGGCCAGCTGGCAAAGCAGGAATGGGATGTGGAGCTTTTCCAGAAGGGCTTCTGATGAAGAAAAAAAAATAAAAATTTTCTTATTCCTGCTAGAAATCAAATACTAAATATTGTAGTAGAAAACCCAACTGGTTTAGGGGGTTCCAGCAATAGGACACTCTGGTGTTTGTGGCTGTTTGATCCCTCCTTGGGCCCTGTCCCAGGCTCAGGGGTGATGCTGTGCTCCTTCCCATGGAAATGTGCTCAGGATGTTTTCCAGGAGGAAAATCACTGTCAGAGCAAATAATATTGTTTGAAAGAAAGTTTCCTTTTCAAACGAAAAAAAAAAAAAACAACGTAGCACAGTTTTGGCAGGATCCCATCTGCCTCCCATTGCAGACACTCCACGTTGTGGTCGTGTGCAGCATCAGGAACTGTCTTTTAATGCAATTTTGGAAACGCTGTGTGGAGTGGCTCAGTTTTGGTGGTGGGGAGGTGTCTCCCTGTCAAACACTCTGTCACATCCCGTGGTTTCTGTCCCTGTATAAAGCTGAGCTTTGGTTCCAGGCTGGGTGACGGAGGAAGCTGACACCATTCCAGCATGTTGTTCATATCCTGGAGTCTTTTAATTTCCCCCTGGCTGCTGTTGCAGCAGCACCATTTCACTGAATAAATTAATCACAAATGAAGATTTGTTGAATATGAAGCCTCAAAAACCCGGGTTCCCCTTGTGACTTGGTGAAAGCTATTCCAATGAGCTGCTTTGTCATTATTTTTCACCCCTCTGTGGGTGAAAGGGTTACAAGAAACCTCAGCTATTGTTGCTAGAAAAAGTGGCTTCCTGTGATATAAAGTAATTTTTTCAAATAGGAAACATATGGCTGGTCCCTAACAACAAAGTAATATTCAGGTGCTGATGGCATATGCCTCCAGTCCTGTTACAGGAAGTTATCTTGGAAATCTGGTGGCAGAGGCTTTATCCACGCTGATTTTCAGGAAGTGGGCTGGGGGGCTGGAACCTGAACCTGAGATCAGAAATAAATACATTTACATTTTTAATTCTGCTGTCCCTGCAGTGCATCCCTTGTTAGCTGTGATAAACAAATCCTGAATGAGGTCTGTGGTGCTCTATCTCATACCCATCTAAAAACTAAAAAACCCCATTAGGAACTAAAAAAACCCACTAATTCCATAGTGAGAGCCCCTCTCAGGGTTTGGTGTCTCACACGAGGAGTGACAGGAAAAGGGGGAATGGCTCCAAACTGGAAGTCAGTGGCTTTAGGTTGGATATTGGGGAAAAAAACTCTTTATTATGATGGTGGTGAGGGCCTGGCACTGGTTTCCTGGAGCAGCTGGGGCTGTCCCATCCCTGGAGGTGTTCCCTGCCTCTTCCATGTTTTTTTTGGGAGCTCCAAGAGCTGCTGGGTCATTATTCTTTCTGACTTACATTGCTCTTGTTGTGGTTCTCAACCCTTAATCCAGCCAGGGCTTGGTTAGAACCATAGCTGGGGGTTTTATTTTTATCCTCCACCACTGGAATTTCTGCCTCTAATAATTAATAATATTTACCTTTCTTTCCTTTGTGAGCCAAACTTCTTTTTCTCCTGGGTTCTGGCTGAAAACTTGAATTTTTACTTAAAAATTACTGTTGTTCACCACAGCCCAGATATTCAGGTCACTTCTCAGCTTGAGCTTGGGCTGGGCTTGGAGCCCAAAGTTGGTCAGCAGGAGCTGATGGGATTTTGGGGATTTGCTGCCCCAGGGAGAAGGGCCAGACCCAGCAGGGCTGGGTGGGATCAGCCCCACTGGGGTGGGGATCACACACCTTTGGTGCCAAGCTCCCAAACCTGGCTGTGGTTTTCTCTTTTCTCACAGAATGCTGCATTTAGGGCTGCAAACCCCCCTCGCCACCGTCCTTCATTATTGCTCAGTTACCCAATTAGTCCTCTCACACCTGCAGCTTCTTCATCTGCAAACACGCCGTGCCTTTAACCCTTTGCAGAGGCACAGCTGGAGAAACGGCAGGATGGGAAAGGGGAAAAAAAAAATTAAAAATCTGGAGATTTGGAGTGACTTCTGTGTCAAGAAGGGACCTTTGAGCTTGTTTTATTTCAGGAGCTGACACCAGGAGGGATTTTTGTTTGGCAGTGAGGAGGGAAATGGCCTTAACGTGCAGCATCAGGAAATAAATGGACAAACAAGAACACCAAGGTCTCCTTTGGTGGAGATGCTGAACCCTGGAGGAACCTTCTCCAGAGCTGCAGCGAGTTGCAAAGAGACACCAGAGCTGAGCAGGATTGATTGAGTGCCTGCAAACTCTGATAGTGCTGCAATAAAAGTGACAAATGGGGGAGAAGAGTGGGGCTGCTGGAAACTTAGCATCACTGAAGGAAAAAAAAAATCAAAAAATCTCATGCACAGGGTAATTTATTGGCAATGAAGACCCATCAGCAGGAGAGAGGGAACCTAATTCAGCCCGGTTAATGAGGTATGGGACTGAAACCTTGGTCTTGCACAGCTCCAGCCACCAGAGTCACCCGGGCTCTCCCAGGACTCCGACTGCAAAACCTTGAAATTAATTTTAATTGTTGGTTCGAGGCTCTGCCAGAACAATAAGCAGGAAAAGCCCTCTGGATAGGCCTCGGGTGGGAATGCCACCATTATCAGCAGCTTCCAGAGCCTTCACCTGGGTCTTCTGAGCTGTTTTAGCACCGGGGTTTTACAGATTTTGTGTTGTTTATAGGGCAGTGTGGGGTGGCACAGCCTTTGTGTCACCTTGTCATCCCCAGAGGTCCCTTCTGTGATTCTGGGCCCACCCAGACCCTCAGCAGCCTCCCCAGATTTTGGAGGTAGTTTAACACCTCCCCATAAACACAAAGATTCTTTTTCTTTGCTGCAAACAAAGAAATCTGGCCTCATTCCCCAGGTAATTTTCCCTTCTCCCAAACCTTAGGGAAAAACCCACTAAATCCATGTGGGTGCAGCAGGATGGAGAGGGAGAAACAGCAACACCATCCAGAATTTGAAAAAAAAAAAAAAATAAAGATTCTGAGGGGTGAAGCACAAAGGAGATGTTTATATGGGGCTGGGTGTGCACAGAAGGGATCCTGATAAAAAGATAATTCCTTGTGATGTCATTCCCAACACTCCACTGGGGATCCAGGCAAAGCCAGTGTGGTCAGCTCGGGGCTGGGGGGAGCAGAGAGGAGGAGGATGGAGAAGAGGAGGAGGATGAAGAAGAGGAGGATGAGGAGGGTGAAGACATCCCAGAACAAGAATATTTTTACAAATAAAGGGACAACACCACCATCAACAATAAAAAAAAACCCCGCTCAGGCTGCGCTCGGTGAGATCTCAGGGAGAACCTGGAGCTCGTCCTACAAAAAATGATTTGTTGGACAAGTCCAGCCGGGGCTGGGAGCAGGGGGAGGTGGCTGAGAGGAGGGGGAGCCTTGGAAAGGCTTCAGCGATGATTGATGGGCTCCACTGAACATTTCAGCCTTATGGAAAAGGGAAAGGGGAGGGGGCTGAGCGGGGGAAAAGGGGGAGAAGTGAGAAAAGGCGAATGGAGAAAGGCTGGGCTTGTCTGCTCTCCAGCATCCGTGAGATTTTATATATATATATATATATATATATATATATATATATTTTTTTTTTTTTTTTTTTTTTTCGCCGCTAAATACAAAAAAAAATTGATTTTTTTTTTTGGTGCATAAAAAAAATAAAGAAAAAAAGAAAAAATAAAGAAAAAAAATTTAAAAAAAAAGGCAAGCAAGCAGCCTCTACCTCTCTGTTCTAATTCCCAGACAAAGGAAGCTGCAGCAGACACCCCAGACAATGGATAGTCCTGTCTCCCTCTAAGCTTTTGCCTTTCTCAGCAGTTAAGGTTTAAAAAAAAATAAAAAAAAAATAATAAAAAAGAAAAACCAACCAGAAAACCCCTAATTGAAGGAACGAATTAAAAAGATGACCCCGGAAAAACGTGGCGAGCCTTTTTTTTTTATTTGCCGAGGAATCAAGTTCACAGCGTGTCAGCAGAGGTGCCGCGGGCCCGGCTTTTATTTGTTTCCTGGCAATAAGAACATTCCTTTTCAGGCTGATATCATCCTCTCATCTTCTCCCTCCCTCTTTCTATCCCTCTCTTCCTCGTCTCGCATCCTTTTTCCTTCCTCCCTTTTTTCTGGCTCACCCCCTCGGCCTTTTTTTCTCTGGCGGTTTGGAGTTGAGGCATTCTCACATACATTAGCCCTTCCTTTCATCTCGGGACTGACCTGAAATGACCTTTTGCCTGGCACTAGACGTGACTCAACTGATAATAGCGGGGGCTCGGGGGCCTCAAGCGGTGCCTTGTCTCGGCACGTACAGGGAGGGGAGGGAGAGGAGAAGAAAGAGGAAAAAAAATCCTTTTTTTCCTTCTTTTTTCTCTTTTTTCCTCCCTTTTTTCCTCCCTTTTTTTCCTTTTTTTTTTTTCCATTTTTTCCCTATTTTTTCATTTTTCTTTTTTCTTTTTCCCTCCTTTTATTTTCTTTCTTTCTTTTTTCCCCCTTTTTTCACTTTCCTCCCCTTTTTTCCTTTTTTACTTTTTCCTTTTTCCCCTTTTTTTTTCCTTTTCTTTCCTCCTTTTTTCCCCCTCCTCCCCCCTTCCTCCCCTTCCCCTCCCTTTTTCCCCCCTTTTTTTCCTCCCCTTTTTTTTCCCTTTTCTTTTTCTTCCCCCCCCCTTTTTTTTTTTTTCCCTTTTCTTTTCTTTTCTTTTTTTCCTCCTTTTAAATTTTTTTTTCCCCCTAGGGTAAGCACAGATCCCTCTTTGTAGCAGCATTTCCTGCCAGGTATCAATTAATACCACTTTGCCCATTATATATAAATATATATAATATACAAATATATATATGTGTGTGCATATATAAATAATATACAAATATATGTATGTATATATATATATATATATATATATATATATATAAATCCTTCAAAAGCTTCCAAGCTTCCCAGGGAGTGTCGAGCCCGAATCTGCTGAGGACCAAAAAGGAGAAAAAGGGAGAGAGAGAAAAAAAATAATAATAAAAAATCTATCTGCAAGTGGTGAAAGCCCCCAGAGCAGCCTTTGGGTGCCCCTGGCTCCTGGCGCTCTGCATTGCGCCTTCCCCCGTCTTTGTGCTCTGAAAAATCCTTGTTTTGGAGCAGCAGCACAACAACCTCCTTCTGTCTCCAATAATCGCCACTTTTTAGGTGACTAATCTGGGCAAAAAAAATATAAATATTATTATTTGTCTCCTTAAGGTCCCCTTGAAGCCAAGGCGGCCCAGATGAGCTGGCGGCCCTGCTGGGGGCTCGCTCGGGATTTTTAATTTTCAGTGTTCTATTTGGATCCTGGGCCAGGCTGGGGGAGTTTCCACAGCAACGACTGTGAGGGTTGAACATGAAAGGGGCTCTGTCACTGAGCCATGTGGTGCCGCAGAGATGGAGAAAGGAGGAGGCGGGGACAGGATTCCTCTCCGGGGACACAATGGACACACATTGTGGGAACTTTGGGGGGGCTTTTGGAATAAAGTTTGGAGCTGGGCGAGGTGAGAAGGGGAAGGAGCCAAGACAGTTTACGGTGAAAATAGAAATAAAATAAAATTTTAAAAATAATAAAAAATAAAAATTAATTTTTTAAAATATCTTTTTAAAAATAAGTATATATTATATTATATTATATTATATTATATTATATTATATTATATTATATTATATATATGTTTATTATATATGTTTATTATATATGTTTATTACATACAATATATTATGTATATAGCCTATAATATATACAATATACAATATCTAATATGTAATATATATTATATAATATATATTATATATAATGTACATATTATACATATAATATAGAATATATAATATATGCTATATATAATATATATTCTATATAGAATATATAGAATATGTAATATATGTTATATAGATTATATTATATATTATAAACATATATAATGTTTATATATATAAATATAATATATAAATATATATATTATAATATGTATATAATATATATAATATATTTTATATAAATTATATCTCTATATAATTATACATTATATACATTATATATATTTTATGCATATATATAAAGTGCTGACTTACAGAAGTTTAGGGAGACAGGCGTGCGTGAGAAATATTAATTAATTAAGTGGGATTAACGAAATATATCTAATATTAATATTAAATATTTGTATTTAATGAATATTTAATATTTGTATTTAGGTCTTTTCTCGGGCAGATCGTGCAGGTCAGAGCTCAGGGGCAGAACCCGAAGTGGCGGGGATTATTTTAAATTTTATTTTATTTTTCTCAACTTTCTTCTGGAGAAAAAAGGGAAAGAATGTGGACAGTGAAACTCATGCTTGGATATCCTGGATTTGGGGTGATCCTGCAGCTTTGCCCTGCAATTTCCACCCTTCAGTGATCACTGAGCAAAGTTCTTGGAGTTCCTCTAAAATTTCAAGGAAATGTCAGTTTTTTGATGAAGGAAAAGGGGTTTCACTGGGGTTTAGTGTTGCTCCAGCAGCTTTGAAACCACCCTGAGTCATCTCTAATTCCTACCTGACCTGTGACGTGTCATTCATTGTCAGTAAATTAACATCAGGCATAAAGAAATACAAATATGGATGTGTTAATATTATTATTAGTTAATATTATTGTGGCTATAGGAGTAAACCATAATAATATGGTTATTATATATATGTCATATATGTAATATATAACATATATGATATGATATTATATTACATCATATATGTAATATATTTTATAGTATATTCCACATATTATTTTATATTATATTATATTATATTATATTATATTATATTATATTATATTATATTATACTATATTATATTATAATTATATACATTATTATATATGTATATTATAATAATATATTATATATATGAGACTCTCTGTGGAATCTCTGGAGTGTTTAATCTCACCAGCTGATTCCAAGTTTGGTGTGTACATTGAAATTTTGCTGCCCTGCAATATTTTTTATACCAGAATTCCTTTCCCCCCACCACTTTAGGAACTTCAAATTTTGGATGAAATTATGCAACCACTTTAGGATCCCTTTCCCTCTCCAGCACAAGTCCCACCCCTTTTCTTAATTAACTACCAGGGTTCCCAGCTCTTCCTTTAAGCCAAATTGAGTGAAGTGGATTAAATTGCTGCTGCAGGTGGAGAACGAGGCCAATCAGGGTTTATTGCCTGCAAAGCATCACTGCCTGAAGTGCTGGTGATGGTACATTCCCCAGTCTCAGCTGTCTGAGTGTCCCTGCAGCACAAAAAACCATTCCTGCTCCTTTCATTGATGGTTTTCCTGGAGGTTGGGCTGAGATGTGTCAGGGCAATGCTGGCACTGAACCTCCCTCTGGTTCTCCAGCCACACACAAGGATGAGATTAACAGGGGGGAAAGTTGGGTTAAATCTCTAATCTCTTTATCAATAAGAGGAAAAAGATGGTGGAGAGGTGATTTGGCTTTGATGGGTGAGGAAAAATGGGTCAGAAGCAGCTTTTTTGTGCCTTTTTTTTTTTTTTTTTTTTTTTTGTCACTATACCAGTGACACTTCAAATATGTTGTCATCACCTTGGTCTTCTCCCTGCCTTCCTGTGGCTGGACACATCCAGGCACCAAAATCCCAGAGTTTCCTGCTTTCCTCTTGGCACAGCTTCCTCTGAACACCTGAAGAGGGAACACTGAACAGAAAGTGGATCTGAGGCCACTCCAGAGCCTCCCAAATCTGGTTTTAATTCTGTGTTTGCGGAGTGTCTCTCCCAGCAGGACTGCAGACACTACGCAAGAGGAATAAAAACAGCGCTCAGGGGATGGCAGGGATGGTTACAGGCAATAAATTGGCCTTTTTATGCTTAAAAATGTGGATGTGGCACCTTGAGGACACGGTTTTGTGGTGGGATCAGCAGTGCTGGGTTGAGGGTTGGGCTGGATGGTCTTGGAAATGGATCATCTTCAATCTAAGGGATTTTATGATCTTGGAAATGGATCATCTTCAATCTAAGGGATTTTATGATCTTGGAAATGCATCATTTTCAATCTAAGGGATTTTATGATTTAATATAGAAATGCTTCTGTATAAACGTAACGGTCACATATGAACTCCTCATTTATAAACCCTCATGTGGCTTTATAAATGCAAAAAAAAATCAAGAAAGAAATGAAAGGACAGAAAGGGACAGGGGCAAACTGACAGGGGCCACAAAAACCCTGCAGCTCAGCTCTGTCCTGCTATGGAACCCACTCCATACTCTGAGAGGTGGGATCTCCCTCTATATCAGACACCCAAAAGTTGTTTCCTCTTTAGTCAATTGCACCTTAAAAACACCAACAAGAGGATTTAGGTAAACTGGGGTTATTAGGAAACCTCTTCAGAAACCGTGGAGTAAACCAAGCATGTGGAAGTGGCTGCTAAAAGCATTTATGTCGCTCAGCAATTTGAAAAGACAGAAAGATGAAAAGGAAATGATGTCCACGATGAGTTTGGAGGGGCTTTGTGCATCTCAGGGGACTCGAGCTGGAAACTGGAGCGTTGCTGAAGAGTTCTGACCCATGAAAAAGTTGTGTCTCCTTTCCAGCTGGCAGGAGAGCAGCAGTAACTGTGAGAGTGCTGGCCCTGCCTCACTCAGCTCCACAGATTTTGGGTAGGGAAAGGAGAGGAAAAGCTTTGGATCCTCTGCTGCTTCCCCTCCTGCTGGAATATTTTTAATATTTCTTTTATTCCTTTTCCCTTAGCACTGTGTGTTGTTTAGGAACTTGGAATTTTGGGTGATATTATGTAACTACTTTAGGATTCCTTTCCCTCTCCAGCACAAGTTCAAATCCTTTTCTTAATTAATTAATTAAGTGTCCTGCTGCATGGGGGTGTGAGTGGAGCCTGGCTGGGGCTGGAATTGGGGATTCCTGGTGGATGTTCCCATCATTTCCATGAATTCCCATAACCCTGAGGACAGAACTGCAAACCCTCCTCTGGCAGTGGGAACAGGGGGATTTGGGGCTCCCTGTCCCTGTACCCCTGTAGCCCTGGTTTGTGCCTGAGGTGTTTTGGTTTTCTGAAATTCCTTTCCCAGGGGATTTTCTGTAAACAGGAGAAATGTTTTTGTAGCTGTACCTTTGTTCTTCATTCCTTTCCCCAGGAGGGACTTCTCCTTGCTGTCCCTCTGCTCTGACCAATGGGAGTGAAGAGGTTTGTCTTTGTGTCACCAATCCAATTGGTCTGTGTGAAATGGGATAAAAGGGAGACACATCCCAGAAATAAAGGAGTCATTTTCAGCCTTCTGGAGTCAGTCTGTGTCGTTGTGGTGTCAAACAGAGTCACTGCCCTGCCCTTCACCCTCTGGAGCAGAGCAGCTCCCAGCAGAGGTGCTGGGCCAGGCTGCAGGAACAGCAGCTCAGGGGAGGGACAGCCAGCCAGGCTGAGCATTCCTGGGGCAGCAGCATCGTCCCCACGGGCCTGGGGGAAGCAGCTGGGGCTGGGAAGGGTTCAGGGAATCCTCTGAGGACTGTGGGTGGTGTGGAGCAGGATGGGATCTGCAAACCCAGAGCTCTGCATCCCTCCGGGCTGCCCCAAACACGGGCACTGCTGAGCCAGGGACACTCACAGGCAAGGAGCCTCCTTTGGGAATTATGCCCCCCTGGAAGCTGCCAACAGAAGGAAGAGAAGCTGCTAATAAAGAAGGAAAGCAGAGATTTATTTATTTATTTAAATGAATTTATTTTGCCTTGTATTGTTTAGGGTTTATTTGCCGTGAGAGGCTCTGGTTGGAGTTTGCTCCATGCCCTGTCCATGTTGTGCTCAGCAGAGGAGCTTTGGGAGGTCACTGGTGCAGGGAGAGGAAACGGGACTCAGCTGAGAGCTGACACTCAGGGCAGTGCAGGTGCCAGCCCTGCCCCAAACACTTTCCTCCTGGATTGTCCTATGTTTAATGCAAAGTAAAGAGATGAATTGTCGAAACAAACCTGTCATATTTCCAAATACACAAGTGATAAATACCTGTCTATGAGCGCTGCATTCAGAATGTGCACTCACTCTTTATTATGAATTTCTGCTGAAGTTCATAACAGAAATCTGTTTTTGCAACTCATTTTTGCTTCCTTTGAAACGTTTTCTCTGCCTGAGGTTCCTGGAGTGCTTTGATGGCTCAGCAGAGAGGAAAATGCAGCATCTCCTTGTGCATGGAGCAGGAATGGCAGAGCAGCATCCAGTGCTCCTGCTTTGTTCAAATCACCTCTGAAATAGCTGGGCTTTTCCTCCTGATGCATAGCTTATATTCATTAATGGTTTTAATTTAATTGCATCGATTCCTGGCATGCTGGCAGCAGAATAAACCCCCAGCAGAAGTGTGTGGAGCAGCCTGGAGTGATTTTTCCTCTCCTGCTCCGGGTGTTATTATTTGTTTCTCTAAACCTTGTTTGTATGTAATTGTTTGTTTAAACCTCAAAAAACCCCCCACTACAAACACTTTACCACGAGGTGCAGCACTCAATACCCAGAGTTTCAGTCCTGCCGACTCTGTACAATTAGGGGTTTATGGCAGGAACACATCTGAGAGTGGTTTCCAAGTAAACACCAGACAAAGTTCTGCTTGGTGGAGATGCTGTGGGTATTTATTTTATTTACCTCTGCGACAAATGAAAAGCTTTCACTGCTCTGGTAGGAGGCACCAAGGCAGTCACTCTGAGCCCTGAGGTGATCTGGAGCTTTGAGAATTCACCCAGACACCTTAAAAGCTTTAAAATCACTAGAAGAGCTCATAGAAAAATAAAAATAAAACAAAACCAAAGTATTGTGTGTGGTGCACAGTTAAAGGGGTGATGCAGCCACAGGGACAGCAGCATTTGCAGGACAAGGGACTTTTAAATTCATGGGACAGAAGACAAACATCCCCTGACACTCATTCTGACCCTGCAAACTACTTAAATGGGATAAGCCAAGTTACCACAGGCAAATAAAGGATAAGGGAGATATTGAGAAGAAAGGAGAGTCCTTGGAATAAATCAGTGACCAGGCAGTGGCTTGAAAAGGCCAGGAGTGTGTATTTGATGGAAAAAAAAATCCTCAAGAAGGAGTAGATGCATTCAGGTGAGAGTTAAAAATCAATTGGTGCAAGCTAAAGCTGTTTAGGAAAGTCTGGGTATAGAAATTTCTGTAGTGAAGTGTCAATATATCCAAAATCAAAGTTGTAATGGCATTTTCTGTGAGCTCCCTCAGGTGTGATGAGAAAGAATCCTGCTTTCCTCTTCTCTCCTTGCATGAAATATTGTTACACCACAGCAGGGTAGTTCAAATTAAGCAATTAAATAATTTAATTAAATCAAATGAAACGTTTCAAATGCCTGTGGGAATTCCATGATGATGTCCAAATTCTGGCCAGCCACGGCGTAGGGAGCTTGATTTAGGTTGGGAAAGTCCAGCAGAGAAGTGAGGAGTTGCCTTTCTGAGAAATCTTCCAGCTTTGCTAAGGTTGGAGGATCAAGGAGGCCTGAAATTCAAATTCCTGGCCTGGTGTGGGTTTTGTAGAGCTGGTTGGATTTAGGGTCCAGCCTCGTTCCTGTGCCACTGTGATGGATGAAAAATCCTGCATTTTGATGCTCCTTGTGGTTGTTTTCTGCTCTAAACCTCATGTTCAGCTCTGATATTGTCTGCACTCTCAGCTGAGGCATCTCCACCAAGCTGGGATTAGTCACCAGGAAACTCTTTAATCCTGTAGGGGCTGATACACAGCAAGTCCTTTTGTGCTGCCAAAAACACATCCAACCCTCCCAGTGCAATAAAATGCCTTTTAGCTCTTCTTGCTAAACCCTAAACCTTTTTGCCTTACATCAGAAATCATGAAGAAATCTTGATTTTTTCCTCCTCCTCCTTTCTTCTCTTCCCTTCTCTCCTAAAGTATCATGTCTTGTTGAAGTTGAGCTGTTTTCAGGTTGGAGATGCAGCACAAATGATGCAGCTCAGCTCCTTCAGGAGAATTGCACTTCAACATCTCTCCAGGAGTATTTATCACACCTACCTGTGCACACAAAACGTTTAGCCTTGAGACAGCTCTCTCCTGAGAGAGGAGAAAATTAAATTCCCCGAGCTCAGCGCTGCTGCTCGTGCAGTTTGTCTTTTTCCTCCTCCTTCCATCAACTTTATTTTGCCTGGAATATAAAACCAGAGGTTGTCACAGGTAAATGCCTCCTGTCATTTGTTACCTTACAACAAGACACTGAGAAAAATCATCGTTAATCTAATTTAAACTGAGGTGAGTCCCCTGGAATTCTGTGGCTGCATCTTTCCTGCATAATTTGCTGTCTCAGCTTTACAACAGCAACTTTTGATTATTTTTAATCAGGGATGTGAAGTGCCTGGCCCAAAGTTGGGTGGAAGATGAGGGGGATGCTGGCCCAGCCTTGGGAGCTGCTGTGTCTCCTGCTCTGTCCTTGTCACCTTCAGAGTTCAACTTTCTTGTAATTTAACATTAAACCTGTCTGGATTACCTGCTGCACACTGGAAAACATTCCAGCTCCTCTTCTTTAGTGTTCTATCAAATTAATGCAATAAATTCTTCTTTATTTGAGTAGGTCCCAAAGTTGGAAGAGACCCAAAGTTGGAAGAGACCTATAGGACAAATTTTTGTACACATCACACTCTTCCACTGAATTTTTTCCTCTGATTCTGCCTGCTGGGGGGTTGAGCAAAGAAGCTCTTTAGCAGGACTTGCAATCTTAATTTCCTCAACTGAATTCCCAACAGAAACAGCCCCAAAGTCCCTTTGAGCCCGAGTTTGCTTTGCCTCTGGTACCAGCTCTGAAAGTCCCTCCGTGGCTTTCTTATCTGCTCCATCTGATCTCTTGGGGACATTTGGGGACACACCATGATTTAAAACCTGGCCGAGCTCTTTGTCCTGCCCATGGCAATAAATCCTCCTGGGTCACTTCTTCTCCCAGTGCAAGGTTGGAACGAGCTTTGCTGGAGCAGCAGGGCCAAAAAGCTCCAAAATTCACCCCAGTTGTATCCCAACACCCAGAGCCTTTCCTGGGGCTGTTAAATGTCTGTGGAAAAGCCGGGATGTTTCTCCAGGACACTCAGGCAGAACTTGCAGCTCCATCAGGAGCCCAACTTCTGCTGAAAACCAAGAGATTTGAGGCTTCTGGAGCACTTTTGGAAAGCTCTTGAGAGGCCAAAAGCCAACACGACACTCCAGAGGGCCACAAAGCGAGCCCCACCCTCCAGAGCCTTGCTTTAATTTGTCCTTTCCCACCACGAGCCGAAGGATGGATGCGAGGGAGCACTGAGAACAATGGGGAAGACAACAGAATTCCTGGGGAAATCCAGTTTTTTCCCCTCTGTGGTGCTTCCACGGGCAGGTAGGGCTGGCACACACAGCAGTGCCCGCTGCTCGCACATGGTGGAATAGATCGGGATGAGTCTCCAAGCCCTGGGAGCAAAGGGGATGCTGTCAATAGCGTGGCCACGGTTCAAGGGCTGGCAGCACAATGGGAAAGGATCCAGGGAATTCTGGTGTCAGGAAATAGAGCAGGAATGTGGTTTGTGTGTCCTGAGGGGGAAAAGAAGGAGGCAAAGCTGTCCCAGCTGGAGCTGTTGGCTCAGGGAGAGGAGGGGGTTTGGCTCTCGTTGAAAGGGGCACAAGGAGGAACAATGTCCCCTCCTGGATGTGGTGGCTCGGTGGGCTCTGTCCCCACAGCTCTGTGTCTCTAAACCTGGGAATATCCCTTTTTTCTCTTCTTCTTCTCCATCCTGCCCAGCTTTGTGCTGTTTGTTGCAGAGCCCAAAGGGTGTTTAAGCACCTCAGGCATTGATTGGAGTTACCTGTCCCAGCTGCAGAGACACAGGGTAGGACTGATCCCTGTGTGAAATGGAATTGCTCTCAAAAAACATGTAATTTGTGTGTCAGAACATAAATATATATATGTGTGTGTGTGTAATATATTAAAAATATGTTTATTTTCTGGTGGAGATATATTATGGTATATAATATAATATAATATAATATAATATAATATAGATTTATATAATATATAATAATATATAATAAATATATAATATATAATATATAATATAATATATATTATATTAAATAACATATATATGAGATGGATATATATAATATATATAATATATGGTATATGATATATGCATATAATATATAATATATGATACACAGTATATAATGCTATATATAACACATAATTTATATGAAATAGAAATATATGTTATATAATATATAATATACAATATACGATATATTATACATATAATATATTATCGTGTTACATATTTTAATATAATAATATAACATAATATAATATAATATATGTTATAGAAAATATAGCCTGTATATAATTATTAATATAAAATTATTTATATATTCTATATGTAATATATATTCTGTATTCTATATATATTCTATATATATAGAATATATATTCTATATTCTCTATATATTCTATATGTAATATAGAATATTTTTTATATATCTATATATACACATACATATTTAATATATATTATTTATCATATATTTCTGAGCTCATTTCAAGGTGCATTCACCCTGACTTTGGCAGCCAGTGCTCCACACAGTTCCTCCTCCATCCTCAGAAGAGCTCTGTGGCCTGGGATGCCCTGGCTGCTTTTCCCTTCAGCAGGAAGACGGGAGGGAGCGTTTTCCACTTGGACACGGACCTGTCTGCGAGCTGGGCCAGCGCTGTGCTGGATAAATCATCGTGCCAGGAGCTGCTGGGTAATTGGGCATGAAGGGAATCTGCTCCCCTCAGGGGCACACACGGCACGTCTGCCATCAGCCTGCAGCTCCCAGCCTGGGGATCCACCAGGGAAAGGCAGCCAGCAGCCCTGGAATGTTTTCCTGGGGAGAACTTTCATGGGGAGTAGTTTCCTGCCCAGTAATTTCTTGGGGAGTAGTTCCATGGGGAGTAATTTCTTGCCCAGTAGTTTCTTGCCTGGAGCCCCTGTCCTCCTGCTCTCCATGAACATCAATGAACATTGGATGATTTTAGTTCTTGGCACATCCCAGAGAAGCCTCTGAGATGCTCCAGGGGAGATCAGATTGTGCCAGGCCTGGGGATCCACCAGGAGAAGGCAGCTAGCAGCCCTGGGAATATTTTCTTGGGGAGTAGTTCCATGGGGAGTAATTTCTTGCCCAGCAGTTTCTTGCCCAGAGCCCCTGTCCCCCTGCTCTCCACGAACCTGATGGTTTCAGTTCTTGGCACATCCCAGAAAAGCCTCTGAGATGGTCCAGGGGAGATAAAACTCCACTTTAGCTGTCTGTTAGGAAAGTCCCCTGTGAGGGACTTCATGCCCCTGAGGGGAACCAGGGACTTTCCTGACCAAAGGAAAGCTTTGGGATGTGAAGTGGAAACAGCAAAGACAAAAAACATTTTGGTTACTGCATTTGGGTTTAATTAGCCTGCCATGGCTGCCTCTCCAAAGGAGCCAAAAACTTTCTCTGGGGGTTTCCAAAACCTCTTCAGGCTCCGTGCACTGGAAATGCAGCCCAGCTTGGCTTTGTCCTCTGGGATTTGGACTTTTCCATTCGTGATCCTGACGGAAACAAGGGAGACCAGGGATGTGTGGGCAAGGAAAGGATTTTTTAGAAGAAATGACATCACTTGGCTGCCCTGGGGAGCAGAGGGTTCTGAGCTGTGTCAGTGTATGTTCCCACTGTGCCCTGCCAGAATCTGCAGCCTCAATCAGGTCTGTGTTCTCAGGGCCTGGGCCAGTTGGACTCCAGAAATTTGATTTCTGTCGTGGTTTGTGCTGCTCACACCAGGACCTGCAGCCCTGTGGAGCCTGGCTTTGCTCAGACACTGAGGTCATGATGAGTTTTTAACCTATTTTAAAATTTGGAGGCCTCAGAGAGTAACGTCCCATGCAGTTGTGATTGGGATTTGTGCTCCTTGCCCTGACAATATTATGGCCTGTGTTATTTCACTTTAATTCCTGCACTTGGCTTTTTCCTGAAGGCTGTGATGGGCCAGCAGAGACTCCAGGACAAAACTCCATTTCTCCTCCTCTTGTGGAGGAGGATTGAGATGTGAGAGCTGAATGGAACCTCCAGGACAAACTGGAAATACACCGAAAAACTTTAAAAACAACCCATGCAATTCTGCAAAGTCAGATTTTTTTCTGAAGAAAACTCCTCTTCAGCAATTCCCGGTGAATTTGGGGAAGGTTTTGCTGCTGCTCAGGGTTCAGGCACAACAACAGTGCAAATTGCAAAGTGAAGTGCCAAAACCAGTCTGGCCTGTGCAGGTCACTGGAGTAGACAGAGCTCTTGCCTGAAAGCATTTGTAATCTAAAACCCCAGTGCTATTCCCACTGGAGGCAATGACAAAACTCCATGTGATTGCAAACGGAACAGGATTAGACCCTAACTAAATAAAAGGAGCTTTTTTTTTTTTTCTTTCTTTCTTTTTTTTTTTTTTTAGAGTCACCAGATACTCCTTCCCCACGACAAATTCAAACAGCTTTTGTTCAGGAGTCCAAGAACTGAGTTTAGTCTGGGAAACAAAACAAAACAAAAAAAGAATAAAAGCACAACTTCTTTCCTCACTTTCAAGCAGGTTTGGAAAGACAAGATTTGAAAGAGAATTCCCATCTGTTATTGGAGCATTTAATCATTCTCTAAAAGCCAGCCCAGTTTTATTTTCTCTGGGGAGCGAGCAGCATTAGCTGAGGCATAAAGCAAACTCCACCAAGTGTAGAAAAAACTCACCCTGATGTCCTGTTTGACAAACTGACCTGCGGGTCACAACCTGAGTTTATTGATCCGTGGGGCCTTGTCTGGGTGCCGGGCATGTTTTCTGGACTTTGGTTTCAGCTGCATTCCTCACTTCTCAAAGAGGGGGGTGTGGATTTCTGCTAGGAGTAACCACTGGGAAGGAAGTAATGTTCATTAAGTGTGCAGGCAGTGCAGGACGAAGCATGCTCAGTGAAAAGCCTTCGCTCCCCTGCCTGTCAAGCCCCAGGTTTGAACTCTTTCCAGAACACCGGATTTACTTTTCAGGAAGGAACACTACCTGCCTGGGCTGCCTTTTTTATTTTTTTTTAATTTTTTTTTTAATTATTTTTATCCCTTCCCTCCTCCTCCTCCTTGGAGTGCAAACAATGTTCTTTTTGATGCTTTCCTGCCAGTGGGAATCTCGCCCTGGAGAAGGAGACAAAACTTTGGTACCTGTGAGGAAACGAAGACTGCGTAGGTCAGTACGAGGGGGGCGCAGAGGAACTGTGCCAGCAAAGCTTTTGTGGCTTCTCAACTGCCCTCTTTATGCTCTCCTCTATCCCTTTCCATCTTCAGCACAGCTGAACTTTTTTCTTTTTTTTTTTCTTTTTTTTTTTTTTTTCTTTTTTTTTTTTTTTTAGGGGGGGGTGGTGTGGTGGGAAGAAAAAAAAAATAAATAAAAAGTTCAGCATTTCTCTCTTCTTGTTCGTTCTCTCTGCTTGTTCCTTCTCTCTGTTGAAGGTAAATTTGGTTTTGAGTGAAAACAGCCTGAATTTGTTGAGAGCTGAGCTTAAACTTCTGCAAAGTTGATATAGAAGAGAGATTTGTTTCCTTTACTTTTTCTTCTCTTTTCTTCTTTTTTTCCCCTCTGAATGCAATGCTGGGCTTGCAGCGTGTGCTTTAAACTCCTGTCCCCCCTTTCTCTCCCCGCCCTCTGCTCAGAGCTGAAAATGAGACTCGTTCTTGAATAATAAACTCTGTGTTATCAAGCAAATCTTGTGGCTTGTTCATGTGATTGTTCCCAGTCCCAGCAGCATCGATGGTTTTTTTTTTTTTCTTTTTAATACATTTTCCAGTTCTTTCTGGAAAAGGAATTGCAAAACTGTTAACAGAGAGGTGAGAGAAAGCAATTCTACTTGAGAACTAAATTTTAACTTGGTGGCTGAATTTTTAAGCTTTTCTGTTTTTAAGTGCTCACTACTTTTTTTTTTGCTTTAAAAAAGCATATTTAGAACTCCTGTCTCTCAAAGATTCAAAATATTCTTAACCTTAGAATGGGAAAAAGAGAATTTTTCTTCTTTTTGTGAGACTTTGTGCTGCCTAATGGAGATTTTTTTTCTGAACACAGGCCAAACGGCCAAGAAACAAAATGACCACTGAATAAGAAGTGAAATGGACTTAAATAATTAGGAACTGCCTGTGGTTAATGATTGTTTGAAGTGGGTCAGAAACATTTGGTGGCTTCTGGTGTTCAGTTTTGTCCTGGGATATACTTGGGATGAGTTATGTGGCTTCTCAAAAGTTGAGATTTCAGTTTGTGTGTTTGAGGAGTGGGTGCAGACTGGGATATTTGAGTTTTAGAAACTGCAGAAGCGACTTAAACCCATGCAAATGTGAAATCCTTGTGTAGAAAAGCTGTTTATTGATTATTTGGTGGTTCTAAACTGGGAATTATCCCATGTAGAGGATCTGATAAGGAAAATAAAAAAGGAAAGCAGGTATGATGAATAACTCCTAGCTGGGGGATTAGGGGTGGAAAATATCTTTGCAAACTCCATGATTTTTGGTAGAAAAGCTGTGCACAGCCCCCTGTGTGCAGAGGGGAGAGGAGGAGTGGCTTTGGCTGGATCTCCTGGGGGATCCCACTGGGATTACCTGCCCCAGGAGGGATGGGGGGCAGCCAGGCCAGGCGGGAGCAATCTGCAAACACCCCAAGCTGGAGCTCTCTGATCTCCTCTCACCTTCACCCCCTGAGATCCAAGGGAGGTTTTTTGATCAGGGAAAGCTGGGGAAATGTCTTTGCCTTTTGATTTTGGGGGCCTGGTGGGGCTGGTGGTGCTGCAGATGGACACGGTGTGGCCACAGGGGTCTCTCTCTCCCCCCCTGGACATTCCAGCCCTCCATTTCCTGGGAAATGGGGAGGGTCTTCTGCCAGGCACTTTGCGTATTTATGGCAGGGAAAAAAAAAAAAAAAAAAAAAAAAAAAGGCTTGTGCTTTGAGAGATGAATAAACCCGGGCTGCAAAGCTGCACATCCTGGTCTGAGCTTTGAACAGGGACTTTTGGTGCCTGAGATTTATCCCAGGCCCAGGGGCTGTGGAAAGGCAAAGCATTGTCCTCACCAGGCACAAACAACATGGCCTCCCCATTGTTCCTCTGCAGGTACCCAAATTGCACAAATCCAGCTTTGCAGAAACACACTTCATATGTAAAATTATAGTTCAGAATAGGAAATATTTGGGATTGATTAATTTTCCTCCCCAGGGTTGAAATTTTGCAGTTTGTTGGTTTGCAAAAGTTGGAATTGGAAAACAACTCTTTGTCCACAGAGACCAGACTTTCACCTGTCATGTGGAATATTCAGATCCCCCATTGTTCCTCTGCAGGTACCCAAATTGCACAAATCCAGTTTTGTAGAAACCTCATTCATGTGTAAAATTATAGCTCAGGACAGGAAATATTTGTGATTATTTGAATTCTCTACCTAGAGTTGAAATTTTGCAGTTTGTAGGTTTGCAAAAGTTGGAAGTGGAAACAACTCTTGGTTCACAGAGACCAGACTTTCACCTGTGGTGTGGAATACTCAGGTCCCCCATTGTTCCTCTGCAGGTACCCAAATTGCACAAATCCAGCTTTGTAGAAACCCACTTCATGTGCGAAATTATAGTTCAGAACAGGAAATATTTTTTGATTATTTAAATTCTCTACCTAGGGCTGAAATTTTGCAGTTTGTAGGAAAACAACTCTTGGTCCATGGAGACCAGACTTTCACCTGTGGTGTGGAATACTCAGGTCCCCCATTGTTCCTTTGCAAATGTCCAAGTTACACAAATCCAACTTTGTAGAAACCCACTTCATGTGCGAAATTATAGTTCAGAACAGGAAATATTTTGTGATTATTTAAATTCTCTACCTAGGGCTGAAATTTTGCAGTTTGTAGGAAAACAACTCTTCGTCCATGGAGACCAGACTTTCACCTGTGGTGTGGAATATTCAGCTCCATTAAATGAGGATCAGCCAGATTTTGGCCAATAAACCATTTAATCTCCTGTCCTTCTTTTTTTTCATCCTTAAAGACAGAAACATTTCTTCCTCCACCCACCCAGGTATTCCCAAGGCAAGTCTGCTCCTGTTCGTTGGGTGCATTTAAATCCTTTTTTATTTCTAAACCACAGGAGGGGAATTCCACAGTTCCTGGAAAGGCCCAGGTCTTTCTAAGGTTTCATTTACCATTTCTAAGCTTTCATTTACCTCCAGAGTGGAGCAAACCATTGCAAATGTGCTTAACCTCATTTTCTCTCTTCCATTTTTGTGCTGAATCCCATTTTTTTGAATGATTTGAACAGAGGGGAAAAAACCTTAATGTGTCTCCAAAGTTCCACGTAGGGTTTTTGCTCTTTGAAATGCAGATGTCTCCATGTGAACCCAGCCACAATCGAGGGGCAGAGGTGAAATTTGGATGGAGGGAGGAGGAGGAGAGGGATGGGCTGGATCCCATCCCCTGGAGCTGCTCCTGCCTTGGGATGAGCAGAGCAGGAATCTGCTGCTCTTGGAATTCTGGAGCACTTCAGGCACCTCCCAGTGCTCACAAATATTTTTTTTTTTTTTTCTGAAGATGGGGATTTCTCAGAGCATTTTGAGGATCAGGATGTCAAGGTCCATCTGGAACAGCCTGGCTCAATCCCTTGGGAAAGGAGAGGGATGAGGGAACACCCCAAAACGAGGACCCATTTCTGATGGGACATTCCTGACTTGTGTCCTAAATGTGATTTAGGAATGATCACATTCCTAAAGGGACCCTGTGGTTGTCGGGATATTCTCCAGGACTCTCCATATGGCAGAGCACAGGGAAGGGGAAAACAAGGGATGATTTATTTCTGAGGAAGCTGCACCAGGTGAGGACATGGAATCTCTCTGGAGGAGGCATTCAAAACTCTAATTTTTTCACGTCTGGCGCAGAAATGTAAGGGGAAAGCTGCAAATGGTGCCTGAGGCAGTGTTTGAGGTGTCTGAGGCAGAAATGTGCATTATCATCACCCTCTCCTCTTTGGGAAGAGCAGCACAGCTCACTGGAGGCTCCTCTGCCTGAGGTTTGCCCAGGACCAGGAGCCTCAAACCCTCCTGGGAACACCCAGAATGTGCCTCTTGTCCCATCCTCCCCATCCCCAGGACCAGCACATGGAAGTTGCTGCAGGGAACGAGCCATGGAGGAGTTGGAAACCTCTTCACAAATTCATAATTAAACCTTTTCCCTCCAGGTGTTGAATTTACCCTGATTTTTCCTAAAAGGCAGAGAAGGATTTCAGGTGTTGCTGCATCATTTGAGCCATGGGACAGTGACAATTCCTGGTGCTAATGGTGAATTCCTCCCTTTATTTTTTTGCAGGTAGCAGTGGAAATGAAAGGAATTCTATTCCCCACCCAAGCTCTGCACAAAATGTGAGTACAAATGCAATTTATTTTGCCACAAGTGGAAGTGTGAGTGTGATCAAAGCAAGGGATACGTGTTAATGTTGTGTGGGGTTTTTTTTTAAGAAAGCAAATAGTCAAAGAGGTCAGGGGAAATGTACTTATTTGACATTTTCCTGCTGCCTTTGCAGAAACTCAGGGCTCATTTGGATTTAGATCCAGCTGCATTTGGGCCAAAGTTGTCTCTGGAGAAGCCTGGGAGGGGACAGGAGAGGAGAAAAGCTTTTAGCTCTGCCTATGGAGAAACCTCCTGGGTAGCAATTTCAGAAAACTCCTGCGGGACTGAGAAGTTTAACTCCTATTTTTAGAACTATTGTGGGAGCTTAAATCAGGCTTCAAAGCTTTTAGGAACCTGGAGAGGCAGGTGGGAAGCCCGTGGGATCTGGGAAGTGTCTGAGCAGGTTCTGAGAGTTAAAACTTAACTCACCATGGGGACATCAGCAAAACCCACTTGACTCCTGCATCCATCTCCCCACACCCAAACCCTTATAAATCCTCTATCTGGGACTGACACGCAGAAATTCTGAATACAGCCTGAGAGTTTGAGGCTCTCAGTGATTTTGATTTCAGACCACGAATTAAAATAATAAATGCAACACGTATTTCAGTGTCTCGTCGTGCAGTTCACCAAAGTTCAGGGGAGTTTGTTTTGTTTGAGGCAAACCCTTGGAGAGAGCTGCAAAACCTTCAGCTGAATTTCAGGGCAGAAAAAAAGTTTTTTTTAGAGTTGCAACCTGGGCCAGAGTTCAGCATGCGGATCCCCCTTTCCCCGGGCAGAGGCGCAAAGAAATGGAACTTTCTGCATCGAGATGCAAATTCCCCATAGAAATGGGGCTTTTCTGAGCTGCTCTGGGGGTTCAGGTGGTTGAAAAAAAAACCAGAAAAAAAACGAGCTTTGTGCTGGCGAGGCAGCAGGGCCCAAAGTGCCTTTGTGTGGGGATGTGTAAAGCCCTCAATGCGTCTTTCTTTCTGCTTCAGCTGTTCGAGACTCCCATCTTCTCTATTGATTTTACCCAGAGCTCTGCCTGCCCTTGAAGGTGTGACCTGTACCTCGGGCTAATTTATTTCTGTCATGGCTGCAGAATATTTTGAGAGGGCAGCAGGGGTAGGGGAAAGGGAGAACAATGAATTCAACGTGGAATATAAATCCCAAGGCTGGAGCCCCCCATAGACATTCCAGCACACAGCCCATTCTCCCTCTTGGATTAAAAAGGGAAAAAAAAAAATAGAAAAAAGGCAAAAAAAAAGGCATTTGTATAACTAATCAGGTGAGCCATTGTGGGTAATCCCTTTGGTCACACACGCTGGCATGGATATTAAAATTTGCTGGGCTTCTAAACCACTTACAATGACATCTTAGTTTGTGAACCTGCCTGGAAAAAAAAAAAAAAAAAAAAAAAAAAAAAAAAAAAAAAAAAAAAAAAGCCTCACCTTGATGGCCTGGGAGTGTTTGTGGAGCTGAGCACTGGGAATTTGTGTTGTGGATGGGCAAAAGGTTTGGTTTTGTGCTGGAAACTCATTTTGGTGGATTATTTTATTTTATTTTATTTTATTTTATTTTATTTTATTTTATTCAGCTTTTCCTCCTGTCCCATCAACAGTTGCATTTCCCCAGGGAATAAATAACTTGTTGCTCCCTGGGAGAAAAGCTGAGTGTCCTGGAGGAGAACTGGGACAGCTGAATTTAGTGAAATTTCAACAACTTTGGCTTAAATTCAAAGTTTATGGTTAAATATGGTCACTTCCTGTAGGATTTTTGGGTTTGAGTGGCTCTGTGCCCCACAGCCAAAAAATGTTCTGTCCTTTTACCCCAAAATTTTGTGCAGAAAAATTTTGGTAGAGGGCAAAAAGCAGAGCAGAAGTGTCAGTTCAGAGTAGAAATGTGAATAAAAAGAAGTTTTAGGATTTATGGAAGGAGTGCAGGGATATAATAAGAAATTAAATGGTATTTTTTTTTTTTTTTTGCACCTCCACTTTCCTCATAGGTACATACATATGATCTCTCTCTATATCAAATCAATATATTGATTATTCCCAGGGAAGGAAGCAGCCAGGGCTGGGCACTCCAGCTGCAGCCCCCTGGTATCTTGGCATCTTTGTGTTTATGTTTTATCCCCCTCTTCACTTGGCCCCCAAGAGCAATAAAATCAACCAAGATCCGGCCTTTTCAGAGCCCTGGCAGGGAGGGGATGAGGGGCAGCTCCAGCACAGAAAACACCCTGGGTGCTGCTCTGAAGGATTTTTTTTTTGGACTTCTAAGCAAAACCTGAAATAAAGAGGGAGAAATATTAATCCTGAACTGATAAATGGCACCAGCCCAGGGCTGGGGGTTCAACACTCAAACTCCAATTCTGGCTAAAAATCACCCTTTTTTTTTTTTTTTTTTTTTTTTTTTTTTTTTTTTTTTTTTTTTTTTTTTTGTTTGTTTTTGTTTTGTTTTGTTTTGTTTTGTTTTTGGGAAAAAAAGTTGCTCAAAATGTTATTTCCCTGATTTTTTTCCTCCAGGAATTTTTTTAGTTCAGGTGGGACAATAAAAGGCACTTCACGAGCTGGAGTTGAACCTGAAATTCTCAGAGTTTCTCCCTCTCTTGTGTCAACTTTACCAAAATGTGTTTTGATTGTGAATTGGCATTTGCAGCTTTTTTGTGATTTTTGTGATTTCCTCCCTGAAATCCAGGTTTTGGCAGAGGTTTTCCAGCTCCTGCTGCAGAGGATGGTGTGGGACAGGGGGAAAGTTTCTGCTCTTGGCTCCTCCTGAGCCTCAGTTTCATCTCCACATCATCCCAGCCTTTCATTTAATGGATATTTTCCTCCTGTGTCCACTGGGAAGCTTTGGAAGTTCAGAAAGGAAAAAAAAATTTAGAATAATTAATTAGAAATAATTAATTAGAAATAAAATACTTAATAGAAAATTAATAAAATAATAATAAAAATAGAATAAAAAATAAAAATAATTAAAAAAATTAAAAATGAAAAAAATAATAAAAAATAGAATAATTAATAATTAGAATAATTGAACTCCTCAGTGGAGTTTCCTTGCTGTTCTGGAGGTTTTTGGGATTTTTTTTTTCCTCTTTTTCTGGGTGTTCTGGAAAGGTGTTTGAGTGCTCAGGTGAACCCCAGAGTCAGGGAGGGGAGAAAGGAGCCCCAGGGCTGGTGGCAGGGACAGAGAGTGGCAGCACATCAAAACCCTCTAGAAAAGATGTCTAAAGTGTACTGGGGGGATTTTTAGGACTGAAAAACATCCCAGTAATGCAGCTGAGAGTTTAGCAATGAATATCTTATAAACTAAAACCATAATTTTTTTTTACACTTTTTTTTTAAACTTTTTTTTTTTGGTAGCGAAACGAAGGAAAAAAAAAAATACCCAAATCTGGGTGTGAGAGGGATGCAAAATCATTTAATAATATAATAAATATAGTATATTTATAATAAATGCAAAATTATTTAATAATTTAATAGCTGAGGATGCCCCTCATGTGCCTCCCCAGATGTGCAGCCCCAAATGTCTGTTCTGGAGGCTGATTGTGGAATATTTGCCTTTAGAGCCGGGAGCAAAGGGAGCATTGATCCCTTTCTGGAGTGGCTGTGCCTGTGCTGGAGACAATTCAACACCAGAGCTGGAAAAGGAGCATTTTTGCACCTCCAGGTGTGGGGATTGTCTGCACTGGGGTGGGCAGAGGTTAATTTTTATGCAGCTGGGGATTCTCAGATAAAAGTGCATTAAAAGTGCCCTTTGTGGTCACTCTTGTTCTTGGTGAAAATGATTTCGTGTAAACTCGATCTGATTCCAAACTAAATTTAGTGAAACCAAACTCAAGCCACTCTGATTGTGAATTGTGAAGTTTGAACAAGGTTTTACACAATGCTCAACTCACCTCAAAATTAATTTACTTTGATTATCCTGAGTGCTCTGGTGCACTCAAAGTCCACTTTTGATTTTATCATTCGCTCCTTGAAGTATTTGGGTTTTTTTGCCTTTCAGACTCCAAGATAATGTGCTAATTTCAGCTTTCACAAGGAAAAAATAATAATAAAAAAAAGTTGTTGCAGAGAACATCTTTGAGAACATGAACCCCAAAGGTGTCAGTGTCTGAATTCAGGTAATTTTAGGTTAATTTTAAAGGTGTTCTTGCTTTCAGAAGTTCAGATTTGTAAATGCTGGGGTTTACTCTGTGCCCTGGAGGGAGTGATGGAATTTTAGTTGGGAATCTGGAAAGTCGAGCTCGTGGCTGGGCACTGGATTGTCCCACACAAGGAGAGGAAAGAGCCTGGCTGAGGGACATCCATGGATGGGACAAAGCCCATGGAATGACAGGATGGGCTTGGGGGGACCTTAAAGCTCATCCTGCCATGGCAGGGACCTCCCACTGTCCCAGGGACACTCCCCCATCCCAGGCTGCCCCAACCCCAATGCCCAGCCTGGCCTTGGCACTGCCAGGGATCCAGGGGCAGCCACAGCCAGGGTCTCCCCACCCTCCAGCCAGGAATTCCTTCCCACTATCCCAATATTCCTTCCCCCTTCCCACTATCCCAATATTCCTTCCCACTATCCCAATATTCCTTCCCCCTTCCCAATATCCCAATATTCCTTCCCAATATCCCAATATCCCTTCCCCCTTCCCAATATCCCAATATCCCTTCCCAAAATCCCATCTAACCCTGGCACCGGGAGCCATTCCCTGTGTCCTGTCCCTCCATCCCTTTTCCCAGTCCCTCTCCACCCTGGGGGCTCCCAGGACAGGGTGATGAGAATTCCTCATCTGCAATTAAACCCCAGAAATGTGAAAACCCCTGTGATAGGCACCCAAAATTTTGCTGTTCCTCTGTTTAGGAGTGTTGACATTCCCCAAACCTTTGATAATGATAATTTTTATAGAGATTGGGGCCGAGAAAAGCAGGAACCTGGTGGGGTTTGTTTTATTTTATTTTATTTTATTTTATTTTATTTTATTTTATTTTAATTTAATTTAATTTATTTTTTTCCCTTGTGCTGCTGTAATTTTTTGGGGGGCAAGTGATTGAAGAGCTCTGCGTGTCTCAGCTCCCTCACCTGTCAGAGAGGGAATTACTTCACAGGGGGACTGGAAATATCATTATAATGATCCTTGGGATGTGCTTTCATATGCTGGGAAGGAGAGTGGGAGCGTTCACATGTACCAGAGAAAAAGGGGAAAAAAATAAAAAAAAAGTAGGTTAGGCCTGTCTGAGCTTGTCATGCTTCTCCTGTGTCAGCAAACTCGGGGAGACAAGAGAAAGGAGAGGAAGAGAGATCAAAAGAATACATTAAATTAAAAGGTAAACAGGGGAAGTTGAAGTTAAAGCAGCGAGGAGGGAGCTGCACATTCATCTGGATTCTCCAGTGTGGGCTGAGATCGTGGACAGGGATAAAAACCCCAAGGAAATCCCTGTGTGGGGACAAACTGCGGGTGCTCTGCCTGTGCAGGGAATTTGGGGGGATTTCCCCCCCTGGTGATGGAGAAAGCAGAGCCCTGGCAGAGCTGAGATGCTCAGAGTGGGACTGAGATGCTCAGAGTGGGAAAATCCCCAGGGTTTTGTGGCCCATTTTGTGATGGCAGCAAAGGAAAAGGGTTGTCACACCTGGGGCTGGTCACTGGCAGGGAGGAGAGGCAAAATCTGTCTATAAATCTGTTTTTTATGTCCTCCCAGCTCTTGCCAAACTGAGTTTTAGGGACTTCCCAAAGCACAGGCTGCACCTGGAGCAGCTAAGCTGAATTTAATGTTGAATTTGAGCTAATCCAAGTGTCCATGGTGGGCAGGGCTTGGACAAACCTGGCCTGGGCATGAGATGAGCTTTAAAGTCCTTTCCAACCCAAACCATCCCAGAATTCTGTGAGCAGACAGAGCTGTGCTTATGTTCTATTCACTTTAATCTGCCCTGTGTGCTCGTGAAATAGGCCAAGGAAGCTTTAAATGCAGATCTATATGGTAAATTTTCCATATAAAGTAGACAGAGGAGGAGGAGAACAAAAAGCACACTGGGGGGGAAATTCCTGCCAGTCAATAGATGGAGGGTTAGTTATATTTTTACAGAATGATGGGTCAAACACCAGGCTGCCAACAGCAATCATACCTCTTGTAATCTCCTTTAACTGCATCCAGTCAGAAAAGATGAAAAATTGTTTTTGTGCCTTTGAAGGATGGAAATATCTTTTTCCCATTCCCGCCCTGACCTGTTTTACTGTGAGAGATTCTGGATCCACTCAGCTAAATCATCATAAGCAGAGTGTGATGGAAACAAATTGCACCATGAAACTTGTCCTAAAATTCTCCTTCTCCACCTTCAGCAGCTGGGGAGGTTTGGGGGGCTTTTTTTAAGAAGAAAAAGTGTTTGATTTACATCCTGATCCATCTGTGGCAAGGCTTGGAGGGCAGATTTGGGTGGTGTAATCTTATTTTTGCACAGGGTGAGGCTGTTGGGCTGCGTGTCCCATCGAGGGCAGCCTTTCCTTTAGGGGAACCAGCAGTTTTCTCCAGGAGGGGAATGAGTTTTGAAAAATAATCCAGATAAATAAGAGTGGTGGGATGGAGTAGAAATATCTGGGAAAACACAAAGGGGAAGATTCAGCCAGTTGAAGTGGTGACACAGAGGTGACACAGACCCAAAATTAGGGTGACAAAGCCCCAAAATCAGGGTGACATTGAGGTGACACAGACCCAAAATCAGGGTGACACAGCCCAAAATCAGGGTGACATTGAGGTGACACAGACCCAAAATTAGGGTGACAAAGCCCCAAAGTCAGGGTGACACAGAGGTGACACAGCCTCAAAATCAGGGTGACACTGAGATAACAAACACAGCCCAAAATCAGGGTGACACTGAGGTGACACAGCCCCAAAATCAAGGTGAGACTGAGGTGACACAGCCCAAAATCAGGGTGACACAACCCCAAAGTCAGTGTGACACAGAGATGACACAACCCAAAATCAGGGTGAGACATAGGTAACACAGCCCAAAATCAAGGTGACACTGAGGTAACACCTCTTCATCTTTCAAACCTTGCAAAAAGAGGTTATTTTAGATTAAATAAAACCCTTTTGGGGAGGTGTGGAACAGCCATCCAAGTGCCTGAGGACTCTCTGTGTGATTTTTGTGCATTAGACTCACAGGAGGGATTATCTGGGAGGGCAGGTGGTGGCAGGACAAGGGGGAGCAGCTCCAAACTGACAGAAAATAGGTTGGGATTGGACATCCAGGAAGGAATTCTGCTCTGTGAAGGTGCTGAGGCCCTGGCAGAGGGTGCCCAGAGAAGTTCTGGATACCCAAAACATCCAAAACCAGGTTGGAGCTCCCTGGAATGATGAAAAGTGTCCCTGGAAGATTCCATGGCCTGACGATGTGACCCCAGAGGCTGCAGACTGAGTTTGTGATAAAATATTTCCCCCAGGGCTGTTACCAAGCACTGGAGCCACCTTTAACCCAAACTAAACTCTTGTGGTGCTGATGCAGAGCAGGTTTTTTTTGATGGAAAATCCACTTGCATGGTTTTAATTGCATGGAGAATAAATTGCAATAATTCTGGTGGGTTTTCAGGGCAGAGTAACCCAGAACCAGCTTAGGGTTCCTCAGCAGGGTAAGCAAATCTCAGGTGGGGTTTGTAACTCTTGCTTTGGGATTTAATGCAAATCTGAGTTATTACAGAGAAGAATATTTAGCTTTTAATTCAGAACTGCACGTGGCAAGTGAATGGTGTCTACTGCAGAGAAAAATTGGGGTTTTGAGGCACTCCCCAAACCTCTTCACCTTTTGATGCCATTCCTCAGAGTCAGCTCAGCCGGGTGATTTAGTGAAGCCATAAAACAGGAGCCATCTCTGGTATTTACAGACTTGTTTTCGTGCTTCCCTGATGGTGCTTAAATCTCCTCACCCCTCGTGCCACCTTCTGAGGGTGTCAGAGCATCCCCACTTCCCCAGCCTGGTCCTTGTTGCTCTTTAAATCCTAATTTATTTTATTTTTTCTTGCTTTTTTTTTTTGCAAACCCAACAGCAGCCACATTCCCTTTTCCCCTGAGCAGAGAGGAAGGCTGGCCACTGGCCAATTCATTTAAACCTCTGGAATAATAGTTTTCTCTCTAATGAATAGTCTGGGCTTTAAATCTCTCCATTCAAGGGTGGTGGCACTCCTGGAGCTGACAGGTACTTATGAGACACTGAGGAAAGGTCATTTGTTGGGTGTTACTTTCATTGATCTGTCCAGAAAATCCTCCTGGTCACTCCTCTGTGCTCCTTGAAGGCAATAAAAAGAGGCCAAAAAAAGGAAAAAAAAAGAAAAAAAAAAAGAAAAAAGAAGAAAAAAAAAAAAAAAAAGGCAGAAAATTCATTAATTTTCTCATATTTGCTTCAGAAGCCACAAATAACCCATTTTTCAGTCAGCAGTTTCCTATTTTAAACGTCACAGAATTCAGTCTCACAGCTGGCATCACCTTATCCTGATCAGGGAAACTGAGGCACGGAGCAGGGGGATTATTTTATCCCCCCTGGACATCAGGTGTTAATCCTGGGCTGGGACCTGGGCGCTCCTTGGAGGAGCACCACCCTTGGGAGATTTATTGCTCATTTCATCCCTTTCCCCCCGTCCCCATAAATCAAACGTTTCTTCCCCAAGCTGGAGCTTAATGAACCTAAAAGCAATCTGAGGGAGCAGCACAAAACCCTGGCTGTGCTGGGGCCCTGGTCCATTTACAAACGAGAACCGAGAGAGTCTGTAAAGTTATTTTTACTGTAACTCGAGTTTACTTTCCACAGGAGTTGCCAGAGCCATATTTCAAGGCCTGGCTTCTCGAAGCCCAGGAGAATAAAGTGACTTTGACATCTCTTGAGCCGGGCTGGGAGGGAATGGCTCCTACCTGGATTAATGATGGGGCTCCACGGGCTTTCCCAGCCTTAATGATTCTCTTCTTTCATCTCCTTGCAGTGGGCAAGAACAGGCTTGTTTTCAAATCTCACCCTTTTTTTCTCTAATTCTGAATTTTTCTGTGCAAAATTTTAGTGTTTGGAGGAGATGAACATGATCAGTGTTTGTGCAGGACTCTCAGCGTGCTGTGGAAACCTTCTTGGGGATGTGGAGCTCCAGCTCAAAGGTCACTGGAGTTTCTTCCTGAAAAGCTGAATTTGTGAGAGAAGAGGGTGGGTGAACTGTTAAAAAATAGAATTAAACATGAATAAATAAATCCTTTATCAGGACAGGTAGCAGAGAGACCACAGCAGAGAGCTCTGGGGATCCTGGGAGAGGATGGATGTGGAGATTGGGGTGGGAAAAAGGGAAAAGGGGATTTGGCATTGTAGGGTGAAAGCTGAAGTCAGAGGGAGCTGCTCCCATGAGGAGAAACTGGGAAGGCAGAAACCTTCCAGGATAAGGATAACCATTCCAGGATAAGGATAAACCTTCCAGGTTAAGGACAAACCTTCCAGGTTAAGGACAAACCTTCCAGGATAAGGATAAACCTTCCAGGATAAGGATAAACCTTCCAGGATAAGGACAAACCTTCCAGGTTAAGGACAAACCTTCCAGGTTAAGGACAAACCTTCCAGGATAAGGATAAACCTTCCAGGATAAGGACAAACCTTCCAGGTTAAGGACAAACCTTCCAGGTTAAGGACAAACCTTCCAGGACAAGGCAGAGAGAGCTGGTGGAGCTGTGGGCAGAGCAGGGCCCGGCAGGATCAGGGCATCTCCCACTGCAGAGGAGCAGAGCAGCCCGAGGTGAGCAGTTCCCAGCCCAGGGGTGTTCACAGTCTGAATTCCTGACACCCAGGACATGGTGAAGGGAGGAATGGAGCCAATTGTGGGTCCCCACCATCACCTGGCTGATGTTTAATATTTAAGGCTTTAAAAGAGGAGGGCACTGGGCAGGAGCAGCACTGACAGAGGAGGGAGCAGAGTCCCCAGTGATGGACTCTGTGCATCCCCCGTGACTTCTGTTCAGAGAGATCCCAGCAAATGAGCTCAGACTGAAAAAAACAATCTGGATTGATGCTCTCCAGTTGATTCTCAAGCCCTAATTGCTCCTTCTCTCCACTTTCTGCTCGGTTTTGTGGCAGTCAAGGATGGCAGAGCGTGATCAGAAGCAAAATAATGCCTGGCTTGGGTTTTCCTGTTGCAATTTCATTTCCTTGAGGACCAAACCTTCTGTTTTATCCCTGTCTGACAGAGGGGAGTGGAGGGCTGGGGAGAGGAGGTCACCCAGCCAAATGATGGAGCAGCCAAAAATGAAAGCAAGGTCTGCTCCTGATGGAGAGGAATTGGTCAGACAGGAGCATTGTGTTTTCTCCAGGATGGAAAATCTGTGTCAGGAATTGGCCTTTTTGCCCATCAGAAAACGAAGGGTGTTTGGTAAAGACACAAAGTGTTGGTCCAGAGGTGACTGGAGTCACTGGAATTCTTTCCATGGGAGCAAATCTTTGTTTAGCAGTGGTTGGAAACAGGCAGGATCACACCCCAGGAACTGTTTCCCATCTCCAGCTCTGCCATAAATGCTCCTCACTTCGAGCACAATCAGCTGTTGGATTCCCATATGGAAAACAGTCCCTGCTGGTGATGAAGAGGTGCAAGACTCCCATTTTTTAACTCTGTGATCTCTATATATCCCCAAATTCTTTCAGTAGGTCAACTGACTCCTGTTTGGAGGAGGAGGAGACAAGGAAAAAAAAAAAATGGAGGTAAATCGCAGCAACAAAAAAAGTGAAAAAGAGAGGAAGCAGAAGGTATTTACTTCTCACCTGCTCCAAATTACCCTGCAGCAGAAAGCAGGGAGAGGAGTGGGATGGTGCAGGAACAAAAGGCTTTTCTGCCTCCAAACCCACCAAGGTTCTGCCTTTCTCAGGAGTTTGGTTTCAGCAGCCAGACACATCCCTGGGAAGGGTCTGGGGGCTTTTTTTTTGCTCCCTAATGACACTCAGGCTTTGTCCCCTGGCCGGACAGCTTTTTCCTTGCAGGGCTAAAGTTACAGTTTGCAGCAGAACTCGTTCCATATTGGCGTTTGATCCTGGGAGAAGGGGGGGAAAGTCTGGTCAATGCGGTTCTCATTAGCCAAAAAAGCTGTAACATGCTGGAGTCATTAGTAGTTTGTTGATTGAGTTAACCGTGCAAGGCGGGCTGCAATTGATCATCTGCGTTCTCATTAAATATGCCGCAGTCTCGGGGAGGTTGTTGGGAAGGCAGGCAGGAGGAATCTTGGTTCCAGCCCAGAGCACCAGTTTTAAAAATCTCCTTTGACTCCAGGCTCCGAGTGTATAATTAATATCAGGGATGGGACCGAGGTGCGACATTAAAATAATCTTTGACTGGAGCGTTACTGCGCAGGGCCGCGTTTCAGCTTGAAACGAGGAGGCTGAAACTTGAATCCAAATCTAAACTTTCTTAGTGCTGCGAGAGGAGAGGGAAGTGGCCAGGGGTGTGTGGCTGCAGGATTTCCACTTGGCCCTGTCTAGGAGGGATTTGAAGGAAGGAAGCGTCGCTGCGCTTCATTTGGAGATAATGAGGTCTAATAAACCTTAACCAAAAGTCAAATTCGCTTCATCTTTGCCTTGCCCATGAGCGAGTCAATAAGTGAAAAAGATCTATATATACAGAGAGGTGATGGAATTTCACTTTCAAGAAATGGGCAAACAGGAGTTGCTGAAGAGGGTTACCTTGAAAATATATCATGATCACTTTAAACCTTGTCTATGTCTTTCAGCTTTTGAAATGCTGAAGATCACATCTTGAGGGAATTTGTTGGAGCCTTTGAAGTATTTTTATGTTAGGCCCCTATGGCAGAAGATTGTACAGATCAAGAAAGTACCGAGTAGATTTATTCACAGAAAATGCATTTAAATTACCCAGCTATACGGGCTCGCATTCTTCATTTATAGCCTGGTGTCTGGGCTCTCAAATCCTCCCAAGAATTGAGGTCAGAGAATTGGAAAATGAGCTTCTGTACACCATCCTCCTGGCCTTTCGGATGTAATGGAGTCTGCACTGTGTAGTAAATTGGACGGAATTCAGAGAAGAGCAACAAAAACAATTAAGGGAGGAGAGGAACTGACTTACATGGAAAGATTAAAGCGTTACAAATTTGTGGCTTGGTGGAGCAGAGACTACTGCGAGTCGTTGGAAGTTTCTGGAGACAGGAATGCGGCCTCAGGATCCCTGCTCTTGTCTGAACATGGTTTTGTTTGTGTGTTTGTTTTAAAGGAAAAAAAATCTTTTTCCGAGCAATATCCTCATCTGGTGTAACTTACCCCCAGTGCCAGTGAAAACAATGGAGCCGGGGGAGCTGGGCCGAATTATACTGTCTAAAAATGTGGCCCTTGCACTCCTTTAAAACTGGCACAGCAGGGGTGGAAGTGGTAGTTCGGGGAGGCAACTGGTGTTTTAACTCCTGCAAAGAAATTCCTGGTGTGTCCAGAGCTCAGGGGGGTTAAATGTGGAAGGTTTTTGGACATCTCCCTTCTATAGCACCCCTGCAAAGAGCCAGCCAGCTTAAAATGTTCAATTCCTCGGCTGAATAGTGGCAAATAATGGGCAGAGAGGGCATTTCTGTCACCTTGGCTCTGGCAGAAATACAGGAACCAGCAGAGAAAACCTGAAGCAGCCCCAGAAAATTTGGGGTGTTGCCACGGGAAGTTCTGAGGGGCTGCAGGTGTAACCAGAGGAGCAGCCCATGAGCACCCCAGGGTGCTGAGGGGTTGGGGTGGGCACAGCAGCTCAGGGTCCCAGCCCCAGGAATAAGTTCTGTCCTCCCTGAGATGATGAAGGTGGTGGCAGCTCTGCAGACACAAGTGTGGATTGTTCCCCGTCTGCAGGGATTGAGTTATGGGGAGGCTGAGCAATAAAAAAACCTGGGCTGGCTCAGAGGAGGATGAAGTGTGAAGCCCTTTGGAGTGTGAAACAGCCTCAGGAGGGAAGTGATGCAGGCCCTGGTGCTCGGGAAGTGGGGCTTGTCCTGAGGATGGGGCCAGATTGAAGTGAGAGGTTAATTCCTGGCTCCCTCTCCTGCTCCCTGTTCCAGCTGGGCAGGAGGGATCCCGTCCCTGCTGTGCTTGGCTGCACGGGCAGCTGGGGAGATGCCACCTCTCCCATAAGTGACGGCTTTATGGGATGGGTGAGGCTGCCAGGGAGCAGAAGGAGGAGATAGAAAGGTGGCAGCAGCTGCTGTGTGGAAGTTGCTACAAATATCTGCTTCCTTTGTAAGTCGTGGTCTTCGCTGGGGGCTGAAAGGGGCCAAATCTCATAATTAGGATTAATTTTGAGTGTTATCAGTTGCACCAAAACAGAAAAAACCCTAAAGGGCCTGTGGAGATTGGGTTGCCATTGCCTCAATCTTGATTTCTCTGGGCCAGGAGTGGGGAGCAGTGAGTGCCCCATTCCTGCTCATCCCAGTTCAGTGGGTGAGAGGAGGGAGCAGTGAGTGCCCCATTTCCCATCCCAGCACAGCCCTGCTCTGTGGGTGGAAGAAAGGAACAGTGAGTTCCACATTCATCATCCCAGCTCAATCAGTGAGCAGGAGGGAGCAGTAAATGCCCCATTCCTGCTCATCCCAGTTCAAAGGGCGAGAAGAGGGAGCAGTCACTGCCCTAATCCTCATCCCAGTTCAGTGGGTGAGAGGAGGGAGCAGTCACTGCCCCATTCCCCATCCCAGCCCAGTGGGTGAGAGGAGGGAGCAGTGGATGCCCCATTCTCCATCCCAGCACTGCCCAGTTCAATGAGTGAAAGGAAGGAGCAGTGAGTGCCTCATTCCCCATCCCAGCCCAGTGGGTGAGCAGGAGGGAGCAGCAAACGTCCCCCTCCCGAGAGGAGTGTTTGCAGAGCAGGGATTTGGAGTGTGAGAAGGAGGAGGCAGACAGGAATACCGAATGTGGACTGAGGATGCCGGGGGAATTGTTTCCATAGAAACCCAGCCATGGAGGCTCACACTGCTCCCCCGTCTCAGACTTACAAATTCATCTGATTGCCTTCATGGTCAACAGAGTGCCTGGAGAGGAGGTGGCTGATGAGGGGAACTCGAGTTTGCTGCAGGTGTGGGAGCTCCGTGCCAGATTCCCTGTCTGGGGGAGCTCAGAGTGGCTCCTGGGCTGGATGTGCTGCAGCAAACCAGGATTAACTCCTGGGCACTGCATGGTGCCCTCCTGGTGTCTAACAGAGGGAACCAGGCCTTGTTTTTTTTTTAGTTTTATGAAGAAAAAAAAAATTAAAAATGGTTTTCATTTGTTTCTTGCTGCATTGTTCTCCCACCTTTGCTGGCCAGGCCTTTTGCAGACATCACCATCCCTGCCTGTAAATCCACAGCGTCCAGAAATGCCTCAGGAAATGTTCTGAAATGTCCTCCCTGGAAGAACAAGCCTCTCCTTGCCAGAGCTTATGAGGGGCCCTGAGAGCCTGTTCCCTTCATTTGTTCCTGGAAAGATTTTTTCTTGGAAAATCCGAGATGTTTGGGACTGATTCGTGTTCCTCCAGCCCCTTCAAAGAAACCAAAACCTACAAGAGCTCCCAAAAACCCCCAAATTCAACACCCATCAAAGTCTGTGTGGGAGAAGAGGCTGAAGGAGGTCAGAGAACCCCAAATGAAACGTGGAGGTGCCAAGGTTTAGTGCAAATGTGGGTTGGGCTCCTCTGATCATCTCCTGCAGTTTAATTTGGCCTCAGCTGGTCAGGGCTGATTTTTTCATCTTTTATCTTCTTTTTAGAAGAAACTTTGGGTGTGGAGGGGAGAGGAGAGCAGGAAGTGGAGATTTGGACAATTTTTGGACATGATTTGCCCACTGTCCTGTTCTCCAACAAATGGAGAAAACAGAAATTGATGTGATGTTATTTTTCTGGGGAAAAGAAAATAAAGGCTGAAATTCTGAAGGAAATGGCTCCAATTTCTCCTCCTGCTTTCTCCAGCCTCTTAAAAAGTTGCTGGAGACCCTGAAAGCCTTAAAAGTAACCCAGCTCTGGGCTGGTCTCTTGATAAGCACAGATAATGCTCCTGCAGCTCCGAGAGGAAAAACATCTGAGGTTTAGGAAGGGTCAGCCAGGAATGACAGCTGCAAAATACGCAGGGAAATCAGAGAGCTGCAGGGTTCCACCCAGGAGAGAGGAGAGCCCCAAACCAGGATTTGCAGGAGGAGATGCCCAGAGAGGAGAATTTTCCCTCTCAGGTTTGTGTGAGTCCAGAGTTAACCCCGAGCCACGTTTCACTTGCTCAGTTTTGGAAATGTTCTCCCTCCGACTCAGGGCTGAGATTGTTCTTCCAGGGCTCCTCAGCTCCCTCTTTTTGTGAGGAATTGAGCAATATTTGATATTTTTCTTAAGGATCTGGATTGTGGGGTGAGAGGGGAGTGTGTCTGTAGCCTTGAGGCGCCCTAATTTCAGCTGGAACCTCTGCCTGGTGCTAAAATTAAAATTTTGGCTTGAACAGAGTTAATTTTCCTCCTAGAAGCCAGCACGGGGCTGTGGTTTGGATTTGTGCTGACAACAGTGCTGATAGCACAGGGGCGTTTCAGTTCCAGCTGGGCAGGGTTTGCACAGAGCCTTTTCTTGCACAGGGGGCTGGGAGGGGACACAGCCAGGACAAGTGACCCTGACTGGCCACAGGGATGTCCCAGACCAGGCTCAACATAAAAAACCCCTGAGCAGCCACTCTGGATTTCCCCAAAACTCTGGATTGCCCCCAAACCTTTTCTCTCAGTGCAAATATCTGCTCTGTCACTGTTGGAAGGAGAAAATTCTTCATTTACTGATTTTTTTTCTCCTATGAATTAGTGAGGAGAGCAGCTTGGCCCAACTTTTGTCAAGCTTTTAATCTGGGCTGATTTTTTTCTGAGCTGCCCCTGCACATGGAATGGAATTGGTGCCATTCCCCATGTCCCTCACCCACCTCCAAAGCTGCTTCCTTCGATTGTCTTTGTGGAATTATTCCTTGACTTTTATCTGAAATCCATTGGTAATGGTTATTTAAGCTTTTTTTTCCTCTGCTCTCTGGTTGTTTTAATTTCAGGGAGTCCATCGAGGAGTTTAGGTCTGTATTAGTTATCATATTGATGGATCAGCCAAGCAAAGAGCATTTGGAAATGCAGATATTCCTGTTCCATTGACCTGTGATATTTGAAGGATCAGGCTCTGGATGCCATTAGCAGTTGGAGCATCCATAAACATTCCCAGGTTTCCATTTGGGTTTGGGATATTTTGAGAAGGAGATATTTTTTTTGTTTCCATTAATCCATCCAAGGGCATTAATTGCTTCGTTTGCCATTTATTTAACATTTTCCCGTAAAGGGCTGTTGGGTTATTTTGTGCTCAGCAGACTCAGGGCTCTGCTCCTCCTAAATCAACCCCACTGGTGCCAGATTTGGGGGGAAATAAATCCCACTGGAGGCACAAACAGCATCAATACTTTTATTGTGAGTCTGCTTGGGGTTGATACAAGGAAAAAGAAGAAACTGTGGCTGAAATTTGCCTCCCATGCTCAGGTGTGCTCCCAGTTCAGTCTGTGAGGGGTTTTTGATGGAGATTGGGATTTCCCCACTGCTTCACCCAGACTTCTTTCAGATGTTACTCTGCTAAAAGAAGTAGAAACTGGGTAAAACTTGGTGTCTTGGTGCTGTGTGACCCAAGGAGACCTGTCCAGTCTTTAATTCTTGTGTGGAATCAATATTTACACCCTCTCCGGGCGTGTTTGGAGGGTAAATTCACTCCAGTGTGGAAATCACTTTATGATCCTTGAATAAAAAAAACCACAAAATGCACCAGCACAGGCTGTGGGAGGGGTAAAGAACATTCTCCTCTTTAAAATTCCCTGGGCCTCTGGGGCCTCTGCCACAGCTCCCCTCCAGAGCCCTGGACACTGCACCAGGAGTTAGACCTGCTCCTCGGGCACAGAATTAATCTGGATTACTCTTACAAAACCCATCTCAAGTGAAACTTTTGCCGATATTTTTTCCCAGAAGATCCTTCTCTTTCAGTCCAGAATTTTATCAGCGATTCTTATGCTAACAGGGGTCAGGAGATGAGATGTTTCTCACGTTACACTTGAAGCTTCTCATGAATAATGGCCTGGATCACCTCCATTGTCTGCCCAAAACATAAGCGAGCAGACATAAGGCCAGGGGAGAAATTTAAAGGGTGCTGAATGAGCCAGCAGGATGGAGCAAGAGCTGAGATAGTCGGGGAGTGAAACAAATACAAGGTGGAGCAGATGGTTATTTGGGGGGATATCCCAGCAGATTAAGCACCAGCACTGCAGAATGAGGCAAAACTCTGGTTCAAAAGTCCCCTGAAATGTTCAGAGCGAGATTAACGGAGCACAGACTGAACATCACTGCAGCCAAAATAAATCAGAGGTCATTATTCCCCCAGTGAATTTTCTTAAGTGTTAAGTAGAGCACATCAGGCTTTTCACAGGAGTCTGAGGGGGGCTGCCATGCTTAGGACCATCACTTGCTCCTCTGCAAGGGCAATCTGTCCACTTGAAAACAAATTTTTTATTGTCCTTCTCTCCTTTCCTCTAATTATTTTCTCTGCCCTTTTTGTTCTCACATATCTCTGTGTGTGTGTGCATTGTGTTTAAAAAAAAAAAAAAAAAAAAAGAAATAGGTGCAGTTTGGGCAGGATGAGAATCCCCAAAAATACGTGACACTGGAAATTCCCATCGTGGAAATTTTAGTTCCCCCCAGGCCCTTCAATCTTTTCCTTCAGCGAGGCTGCAGCTGCCATCTGATTTGTATTTATATATGCTCTTTATAGATATTAATGCAATAACAGATTAAACCTAAAGTAACTGTTGCTACACAGAGACATCTCAGGGGTCTGATCTTGCAAACATTAATGCCTCTGAATAACTTTAATCTCGTGCATTGTGTATTTGAATTTAATGGGGACTCTTGCATGCCAAAGTTTCTCACATTTGCGAATGTTTGCTGCAACTTCAGACTTCCCCCATATGTTGATGTCAATTTGTTTTTGCAACCTCAATACGGTTTAGAAACCTCAGCCCCTGATCACGGTTGGTGGATGGCTGTTTTTTCCACTTCTGCTGCATTCATTGGGCCAGAATTCCAATGGGGAAAATGGGATGAATGGGAAAAAATGGGAAAAACCTTCAGTGCTGATCCCACCGACTCAGACCAGGCTGGATTTCCCTCTCAAGGGCTTCTCCAGGCGTTTTTATTTTCAGCAAACCTGCAGGTAATGAGAGTCATGATGTGGTGATGCTGTTTCTTCCCAAACCTCTTTCTGAAGGTGAATTTCCTGCAGGAAACTGGATTGGAAAATTTGGAAAAGAGCCCAGTGGTGCTGGATAAATCCCTGGATTGTCCAGGACACAAGGGAGGAGCATCCAGCTTGCCCAGGGCACTTGGTCTCTGCTCCCCTGGAAGGGCTCAAGGTGAACACAAGAGTTCAGATCCTCTCTTGGATCATCCATTCTGTGTTTTTAGATAACAAAAGCCCTTTCGAGAATATTATTTTAGTTGTATTTGTACAAAATATAAGGGTTTGATAAAAAACCTTAAATGGGGTTGATCAGTTGGTCTCTGCTCCCCGTGGAGAGGCTCAAGGTGAACACAGGAGTTCAGATCCTCCCTTGGATCATCCATTCTGTGTTTTTAGATTACAAAAACTCTTTAGAGAATAATATTTTCATTATATTTGTACTAAATAGAAAGTTTTGATAATAAAACCTTGAATGGGGTTGATCAGTTGGTCTCTGCTCCACTTGGAAGGGCTGAAGGTGAACACAAGTTCAGACCCTCTCTTTGATCATCCATTCTGTGTTTTTAGCTTACAAGAACTCTCTAAAAAATATTATTTTTCTTATATTTTCTACTAAATATAAGATTTTGATAATAAAACCTTGAATGGGGTTGATCAGTTGGTCTCTGCTCCACTTGGAAGGGCTCAAGGTCACTACACGAGTTCAGACCCTCTCTTGGATCATCCATTCTGTGTTTCTAGATTGCAAGAACTCTTTAAAGGATAATATTTTCATTATATTTTTACTAAATATAAGGGTTTGATAAAAAAAACTTAAATGGGAATATTTTGAGGGGCAACCAAAAACCTTGACCTCTCCTAGAGAGGTGCAGAAGCTCCTGCACAGCCTCCAATGAGCCCAAAGGATTTAAATCCCTCACGCTCTGCCTCTGAAGCTCTGAACCCCACCCAGAGCACACCCAGCCTGTTGTACTCCAGAGCTGAAGAGCAGTGCTCACCTCAGAGCCCAATAATAATGGTAATTTTACAGCCCAATGTCAGGGTAATAAACTCTTCCACCGGGCGACTGCTGTGACCACCAGGAAAGTTTTATTTCTCCAGGTTCAACAGTTTCCCTGTGACTAATGTACCCTTGGAGGAGAGGTGACTTCCCTCCACCAGGAGCACTGACACGGCTGTGTTTGCAGCCAAGGCTCACTAAGCACTGGCATCAATCTGATAAGCATCTGATAGAGCCCAATTATGCCATTCCTCAGCTTTGGAGGGAATAAAATTTATTTTCTGGCCCGCAGGAACGCGAATGGATTGGGTTCATTCCTGTAGCCTGGCGTTATTTAAGATTAAGCTGCTCGTTGTGAGAGTTATCACCACACCTGCCAAGAGCAAATCTATCTGTGTGTCGTTTTTAAAATCGTAGGAGAGGGAGGAGAACAATGAGAGGCTGAGAACCAAGGTGACAAACAGAAGGAAATCATTAGACACTCGAATTAATGAGATATTTGCTTAATTAGCACCAATAACGTTGTCCATGAGCACTTTCTCCCAAGATCACACTCCTGGGGAATTCAAGGAATTCAAACACAAAGTTGTGTGGGACAGTTAAAACACCAGCCAAGGCTTTGGAGATTTATTATTTTCAAATGTCAGAGGAAATCCAAAACTTTTATCAGTTTTTGGCTGCCACAGCCCTGTAGGAAATCCTGATGTTGCTCATCCAAGGGCTGCACACTTGGAGAGGTCGAGAGGTAAATATGTAAAAATTAGGAATGAATGCTGCTGGTCAGTCAGAACCTCTGGGAAGGGAAGGGAAGGGAAGGGAAGGGAAGGGAAGGGAAGGGAAGGGAAGGGAAGGGAAGGGAAGGGAAGGGAAGGGAAGGGAAGGGAAGGGAAGGGAAGGGAAGGGAAGGGAAGGGAAGGGAAGGGAAGGGAAGGGAAGGGAAGGGAAGGGGGCAAGCCCAGAGATGGAATGGACATCCATACTTTAGAAATCAGTTCCTTGGAAGTGTTTCACTTGCTTAGGGAAACTCCCTCAATAATTTTTTCATCCAAACTCATGAGTACAGTGTCAGCCCTAAGTGTGTAATGCCCAGGATTTAAAATTTCAGCAGCTGGAAGATGCAGATAAAGGCCCAGAGGCTGATTGGGGATTTTTGTGTGTTTTTAAGTGGAGCCCTTCATTCTGAAAATCTTTATAGCATCTCTAAGCACAACTCTTGAAAGAAAAAAAAGTAAAAACAGTCTTTTTAAAACCAAGTTGGCACAGTGAAATATTTTTTGTTAATTAAATGAGTGAGGGCACGGTGCTGATGAGGGAACAGGAGCTAACTGCTGCTGCCTGGCTGCTGATGGACTCTGAGGGTTGTGCAGGCTGCTGGTTCTTGCTCTCAGCTCTGGAGAATCCTCCAAATTTCATCCTGCTCAGTTTTCCACACCTCTGGAAGGAGAAATAAATCCATTGGATTATCGCCCACCCCGAGCCGTGTGGCTCTGAGTAGAGACCTGAGCAGGGAGATTGAGGGAGGGCAATTAATAAATGAATAAACTCCTTTCTGTGCCCCTCCCTGCCCTTAAATGTGTCCTTACCCCCCTCCAGATGGGCCTGAGGAGCTGAGCTTGTCCTGGGACAGCCCAGGAGAGGCTGATCCAGGCTGGGAGCGGCATTTTGGGATAACTGAGAGCAGAAATACCCCCCAGAGATCAGAGATCAGAGATCAGACTGGCACAGTCCCTTCAGACCCAGCAGGAAAAACAAACCTGGGAGCTGCCAAAATCTGTGGATGTGATTCCATCGTTTCATCAGAGGGTGAGGGCAGGCTGTGGAGAGACCCCAGACCAAAACTTCAGGGATTATTTTATTTATTTCATGGCACAGTGAGGGATGGGAAGCTGGGATCGCCCTCACCCCACCCTGGACTGTGACTCCTCAATCTGTTGTCATTTGAGTGGCACAACATTGTCCTTTTCAAAGGACATTTGAGATGCCTAGAAAATACAGAATTATCCTAATACATGCCCCTCCTTTTATTAAAAACTTAAACCTCTTCCAGCCTTGCAATTCCATGCACATCCTCCAAATATTTCAGCACCTGGATGATGCTGAAGGTCCCTTTCAACCCAACCCACCCTTTAATCCTCTGACCTCACCCACCTTCATGTTTTCCCTCTCATTTCCTCATCTACCTTTCAAGAATATTCTGCTGGTGCTTAATTTCTCATTATCAGATAATGATTTGCAAAAGGCAGACACTGAGATGCTTTTCTTTGGGTGGAAAGGGCTGATTGCAGCAGCTCTGGATGTGGAGGGAGCCGAGGTTGGGTTCCCAGGTGAGGAGGCACCAGGGACATTTTACAGGTGCAGGATGAGGAGCAGAGCCCTTGTTGCATTGATTTCTCTAATGCTGACCCCTAATTGTTGGATTAATCATGGCCAGGAGCACCAGGAGCACGCAGAAAGTGTCTTTTTAGTGGGGGAAAAAAAGCAAAGGAATAATGACTATTGCAATGCTGGGATTGCACCTTGGCAGATGAATTCCCAGAAATGAACAGGACAAAGGGCTGGGCCCCAAAGCTTGGGTTTGGTCCATGGCTTTGGGCAGTCCAGGGGGGATTTTTCGGTTTTGGGCAGTCCAGGGGGAGATTTTTTGGCTTTGGGAAGTCCAGGGGGAGCATTTTTCGCTTTGGGCTGTCTGGGTGGGGATTTTCTTTCTTTGGGCTGTCCAGGTGAGGAGGTTTTGGCTTTGGTTAGTCCAGGGGGAGATTTTTTGGCTTTGGTCAGTTCAGGTGGGGAGTTTTTTGGCTTTGGGCAGTTCAGGTAGGGAGTTTTTTGCCTTGGGCAGTCCAGTGGGGATTTTTTTTTTTTTTTTTTTTTTTTTTGCTTTGAGCAGCCCAGGTGAGAATTTTTTGGCTTTGGTTAGACCAGGGGGAGATTTTTTGGCCTTGGTCAGTTCAGGTGGGGAGTTTTTTGGCTTTGGGCAGTCCAGGGAGAGTATTTTTTGCTTTGGGCAGTCCAGGTGGGGATTTTTTGGCTCTGGGCAGTCCAGGTGAGGAGTTTTTTGGCTTTGGACATTCCAAGTAGGGAGTTTTTTGCCTTTGGGCAGTCCAGGTGAGGTTTTTTTGCCTTTGGGCTGTCTGAGTGGGGATTTTTTGCCAGTCTGTCCAGAGACAAGGAGGGGCCTGGCTCTGCTGGCAGTTTTTGCAGACAGATGCTTCACCGGGAGCCCAGATGCTGCCTGTGCCCCAGCCCTGAGTGAGACAAACAGTCAGAGAATCCTTCTCTTCATCAGATTCATTTGCAGTGATCACTCCCCAAGCTCCTTTGAGGGAGAGGAAGAAAAGGAGCCTGAGAAACCCTCCTGAAAGCTTGTCCAAACCTATTTAAGAAGCAAAAAAAAAAAGAGAAAATATCAGTGTGTGAGTCTGTCTGCAGCTAGAGCAGAGGGAGGCAGATGCAGGCAGGGCTGCCCGTGCCTTGTGAAGCTCTGCGAGCTCCTGGAAGGCAGCCAGGGCTGAAATCATGGCTGGAGGCTGCAGCCCCCTTTTCTCCCCTCTGCCTGGGCTGCTCACAGACAGGACATTGGTACTTTATTGAGCACAGCCTGTGCCTTGCAGGGGACAGGAGATGGAGATCCCCAGGCTGTGGGAATCCTGTGTCAGCACAGGAACAGCCCCCCAGCCCTGGGATTGCAGACACCTCCCTGTGTGGGGCTGCTGACACCCTAAAACCACTCAGGGTTGTTTTCCTGCAGGCCAGGAGAGGTGGTGGGGTCATTCCTTGGACGTCACTGAGGTGGGAATGCTGCCCCTGAGCTCCCAAACTGCTCCTCCAAAACATTGTGGGGCCCTGACACAGCTCCAGTTGTGTCTTTGTGTCCCTCCAGAGACAGGATGAGCTGTGCTGATGTGCAATATCAATATTTTGCATATTCAAACCCCCTTCCAGCCTCACCACTCCTCATCCCAGATTTCATTTTTTCCCAGATTTCTTTAGGCTGCACCCAGCTCTCCTGTTTTATTGCAGAGGGATTGTCTCTGCTTCGACATGATTTATTTATTTATCGTTCTTTGTCTGGGCACCTCACACTGTGCTTGAGTTGCAGTTATTTTGCAAGTCAGCTCATGGGCACTGTCCTGTCCCTCTGGTGTTGTCCTGGAGTTTTCTGTTCCCATCCTGGTGCTCAGCCTGTGCCTGGCTCCCTGTGTGTGCCATGGACGGGCACATTCAGCTGCAGCATTCACAAGGGTTTCTCTTTCTTTCTTTCTTTCTTTCTTTCTTTCTTTCTTTCTTTCTTTCTTTCTTTCTTTCCTTCCTTCCTTCCTTCCTTCCTTCCTTCCTTCCTTCCGAGGCTGCTGAAATTTGAAATTGCTGAAATCTGATCATAGAAGACATCAAGAGGCAGAGCCAGAAACGATCCTTCAAGGACACTCTTTGATATCTGGGGAAGTGAACCTTGAAAACCTCCCTTGTTTCCTGTTGTTCCATCCCTTGTTTTCTCTCATAAAGTTTTTTTTTCCTCTTTTTTTCTGAAGACTTCCAAAGTACACAACCTCCCTGGAAGTCGATTGCTCCCAAAAGAAGGTCTTTCTGTAGGTTTTGACCCAGGTCCATCTCCCATCCCAGCTGCAGCTCCTTTTCCTTTGAGGTGAAGCCAAAGACGCAGAAATTTGTGTCAGTGCTGGAGGTTAAAGAATTATCCGAGCCAGAGGAAGGGCTGGGCTTGGTGGGGACACTTCACCTCCAGTTTCCTGTCCAGGATGACACAGGGGATCCTTCTGGAGCCAAGATTTGTCTCTCACCACTGGTGATCCCCTCTTGTCTCCTCCAAATCACTCCTTCCTCCCATGCTGGTGAAGCCCCTTGGTTTGAGCTCATTTCTCAGAGAAGGTATTTTATAAACTGGGCATTTTAAGGCACACACACAAAAAAGGATTTTTTTTTTCCTTTCAAGAGGAAAAAAAATTCACAAATTACCTCCTTTTAATCACGCCTGTGTTCTGGTGAGCTGCTCTTTTCCTTTGCCTGTATCTCTGTGCTTCTCCAAACAATCCCCCCAGCGCCTGCAGGAAGGGAACTGCAACGTGCTCCCTCCTGCAAAACCTCCCTCATTCTGTTGTCATCGATCCAAAATCTCTTCTGCCAGTTCCCCGACGTGAGGTCACCCTAATTTCATCCCAGGGCTGCTGGTACAGTGTTTTTTTTTATGGTGTGTGTGTGTGTCCTGCCTGTCCTCACCCCCTCCCAGGCTGGTTTTGTTGGAGGTTCAGTCGCTCCATCCTCATGGTGGGACCTGGGGATGAGGTGGGTGAGTTCTGGTTTTACCCTGGGACACCCCAGGAAAAACAGGCTCCTCTTTTTGCAGTGCCTGCCTAGAAAACACTCACTCAGCAGCAAAAAAATACCTGTCTGTAGGAGAGACTGTGCTGCTCCTGTGCTGCTTTTAATAAAAAAGAAAAACCCCTCCCAGTGTGATTTGTGCTCTGAGCAGGGCTCGGGGTGACACCGAGCCTCGTCCAACATGGCCACAAAGTCCCCCCAAAATCTCACCAGGAGGATGAAAATGTTCTTTTCTCTCCCTTTCTGGTCACGTTTTAGCACTGGAGTTACTCAGCGAATTAATAGGTATAGAAATGCAAAGCTCTTTTCTTATTACACGCCATCGATCTGATTGCAGTGTCATTAATTGAAAGACTCGGGAAATGTGATGGATGGTTCAGTTCAGGATTCCACATTCGTTTTGGCATAGCCCTGCAGGAGAAAAGCTGCATGAAGCTGATTGAAGGGCTCTTTTTTGTCTGACATGAATTATTCTTTCATTGTCAAACCTTGTAACAGCATTCAGACATAGGGAGATTTACAATGTGAAATCCTAAATGGGGTCTATTCTTAAAATAAAATTGGAAAAAAAGAAAAAAAAAGAGAGCGGGAGCTTTATCTTGCAAGGTTGAAAATAGCTATGTTTAAAAAAAATAATAAAAAAAGACAACCCCACAACTATTCCTCCAAATTAAATATCTTCTGCAAAACCCAAGGGGCTGATGTTTCTCACTTAATTTTAAATTATTCCGATGGTGAAGGGGCCTTAAAAATGAATAAAACAATCGCTTTAATTCACATTAACAGTTGTCAACATTTTTATTAC